>NC_141041.1:4822500-4857500 GCF_052040795.2 Danio rerio
GGTCGACAGACAATTCCTTTGTCTTCATGCTTGGTTTGTGCTTTAACATGCACTGTCAACCCTGGGAGCTTATATAGACAGGTGTATGCCTTTACAAATCATGTCCAATCAACTGAATTGAACACAGGTGAACTCCGATGAAGCTGATGAAACATCTCAAGAATGATCTGTGGAAACAGAATGTACCTGAGCTCAATTTACAGCTTCGTGGCAAAGGCTGTGAATACTGATGCACATGTGATTTTTCTAGTTTTTTTATTACTTATAAATTTACAAAAATTTAAAAAACTCTTTTTTTCTCATTGTCATTATGGGGTATTGTGTGTAGAATGTTGAGGAAATAAATTAATTTAATCCATTTTGGAATAAGGCTGCAACATGAACAAAATGTGGAAAAAGTAAAGCGTCATGAATACTTTTCGGATGCACTGTAACTGGATCCAAAACTGATTAGCTGAAGTTACACCAAACCAACAGCCAACAGAGGATTCCGCTTGGTCTTAAGGCCTTTTTCATTCATTCATTCATTCATTTATTCATTCATTCATTCATTCATGTTCTTTTCGGCTTAGTTCCTTGATTAATCTGAAGTCGCCACAGTGGAATGAACCACCAACTCATCTAGCATATGTTTTACACAGCGGATGTCCTTCCAGCTGCAACCCATCACTGGGAAATCTGTTGGGAAATCTTTTTCGATAGCCTATTTTCACAATTTATTCTGGAATAGCTGTCAAAATGGGACCAATTAGCTCATATACTGTATGGGACAGTATATTTGTCAGTGAGTGGCGGGTCTTTCGAACCCCTCCTGGCTATGGGCCTGGTGAATGTGTAATCGCACCAATCAGTCTGTGAGGAAGTAATTCATTCATTCAACAGTATAAAACCAGCAGATCTACAGCACCGATAGACACTGTAAGTGTTCACAAAACACTTTTTTAGTGAAACTGGTGTTTTTATCAACATACAGCCTAAAAGTAAAGTAAAATTAGACTAAACGCATCAGTAATGGCCACTAATGCCTTTAACACAAGTCTGTTTTTGATTTTGTTTGACCTTTATTTCTCTCTTTCTCCGTGTGTGTCTGTTTCTGTCACATTTGACGGATCATCCTATTTCTCCTGTCCGACACTGAGCAGGTTATAAACGTGACTTTTGACCCTTCACTTGTTTTCTGAGGACACACGAGCGCACCAGTCAATATGTCATAGTGCTGGAGGTCAAGAGACGAAAAGCATTCCTCCATCTGCAGTATTTTCATTTGTGTGTGTGTGTGTGTGTGTGTGTGTGTGTGTGTGTGTGTGTGTGTGTGTGTGTGTGTGTGTGTGTGTGTGTGTGTGTTCTGATCGGTTACTGATTCACTGCAGTCTCACGCTGACAGTCAGTCAGGCTGATCAATCTATGCCCGCTGATCTCCAGCAGACCTGAGCAAATGCTTCAGCACAGAGATCCACGTCAGCAGATCAAACTCTCCACACGGACAAACACACACTGACTGCTGTGGCTCACAGACCAATAGTTTACTCCAAACACACACACATTGTAACTGATTTAAACAGCCACTTGTATCTGCTGCCAATTATTTTAGCTGGCCACAAGATACTGGAAATATTCCTCTGAGATTTTGCTCAATATTGACATAATAGCATCACACAGTTGCTGCAGATTTGTTGGCTGCACATCCATGATATGAATCTCCCGTTCCACCACATCCCAAAGGTGCTCTATTGGATTGAGCTCTGGTGACTGTGGAGGCCATTTGAATACAGTGAACTCATTGTCACGTTAAAGAAACCAGTCTGAGATGATTCGCGCTTTATGACATGACGTGTTATCCTGCTGGAAGTTGCCATCAGAAGATGTGTACACTGTGGTCATAAAGGCATGGACATGGTCAGCAACAATACCCAGGTAGGCTGTGGTGTTGACATGATGCTCAATTGGTACTAATGAGCCCAAAGTGTGCAAAGAAAATATCCCCCACACCATTACACCACCACCACCAGCCTGAAGCGTTGATACAAAGCAAGATGGATCCATGCTTTCATGTTGCTGACGGCAAATTCTGTCCCGACCATCCGAATGTTGCTGTGGAAATCAAGACTCACCAGACCAGGCAATGTTTTTCCAATCTTCTTTTGAAAATCCCAGTAGATCAGCAGTTTCTGAAATACTCAGACCAGCCCTTCTGGCACAAGTAACCATGCCACGTTCAAGGTCTCTTCCAATACAGGGAGAACATGCAAACTCCACACAGAAATGCCAGCGGACCCAGCCGGGACTCGAACCAGCGACAGTCTTACTGTAAGGCGACACTGCTAATCACTGAGTCATTGTGCCGCCCCATAATAATAATAATAATAATTAGTATTATTATTATATTATTTTATTAAACTCCTACTTTTTCAAACTTATTCAAACTCATAAACATTGGCCTGATATATATATATATATATATATATATATATATATATATATATATATATATATATATATATATATATATACACACATATATATGTATATATATACACACACACACGTATATATATATATATATATATATATATATATATATATATATATATATATATATATATATATATATATATATGTTACTTTTTTTAATAATCTAAAGACGATATTTTGAATGCATGCATATATATATATATATATGCATGCATTCAAAATATCGTCTTTAGATTATTAAAAAAAGTAACAGATTTCATTGTAAATCAAGATGGATACGATTTATTTAAAATTGTGAACAAAATACAGAACAACAGCAGTCTATAAACTGATATTTTGTAGTTTTAGAAGAGCTGCAAACTTTGATTTTACCGTGTTCACTTGCTGCATATGAAATAACAATCATAAAATAAATTTCAAAAAATATATATATTTACTTAATAATAAACATTTACGTGTTGCTCGTTTGAAATGATCGACAGTGAAGTTGAAAATGAAAAACTGAGTGAAAACTGTGTTTTGTAGTTCAGGTGCTCTATCTAGCGGTGGAGGTTAAAATACTGTAAAAGCACAGAAACGGCAGGGATTAATTGTTTGCTAAAATTATTAATATGTATTTAGAAATTACTTTGGTCTCGACAAACTTGCCACGAGTCTCTAATTAACTTTCATTGCAGTTATTTTATATGACAAACAGACGTGAATGATCAAGCTATAAATAAATAAATTAGCATAGCGTAGTTCAAGTGTTGATGATATAGCCTAATATCACAAATAAATATATAAAGCCAGTACTTTAAAAAAGGGGTGTGATTTTATAATTCATCCGCAAGATGGCGGAAGATGGCCACTATTCTACTTTAGTGTGATTGTTCTACACCTAGTACTTATGTTTATTGTTTAGCTTATATGTCTTGAAAGCTGTTCATTTTAAAATAATTTACGTAAAAACGTGCAATTTTAGAAATTCATTTAAATAATCTTGATTTTTCCAGTACTGGGTTGCAGCTGGAAGGGCATCCGCTGTGTTAATGCAGTCCCTTTTGTATTCTATGGTCTTTGGTAAAACATGCTGGATTAGTTGGCAGTTCATTTCGCTGTGGCAACCCCTGAACAAAGAGACTAAGCCTAAGGAAAAAAAAAAAACTAATTAATAAATTTAAAATTTAATATAATTTTAATCAAAATAAGTAGAACATTTTAAATAGATGTAATTAGGCTATATATTTTATGTAGATATTATGTAAAAATAATAATAATTTGAGCCTGTATGTATACCTTTAGTAGTCAAGATTAAATTAGTTTTTCCTCTAAAAAAAAAGGGTCAAATTTGCGAATGTTGTAAGTAAAATAAGCTTCTTTTAAATGTGAAGTAATCTTACCACACCGGCTGATAATTTTGCTTTTTAAAATAAAAACTCACATCATTTTGACTTATTATTTGTGAAAACAATGTTTTATTTGTCTTGGAAAAGCTTTTTGACTGACAAATGCTTAGATATTTGAATTAGAAACAAGAGAAAAAAAATCTATAAAAGTGTGCATTATGCAGAAAAGAGCAGCACGAACATTCTAATAAACATCTCATTTCATGTTCCACGCATTTGACCTGATGAATGGCACGAGGGAGACTAAATTACGACAGGATACATGTTTTAGCAGTATTCCAGTCAGTCTGGATCCCGAAAAATCCCTTTTTATCCCTGTAGCTCGTGATTCCAGTCAGAAGTCGGCGCTGTGTTCGCATCCCAATGGATCGTCCCGAACACACACACACACACACACACACACACATCAGCAGTCGCTTTCACTGTCTGTCCGTCGCCAGCGTGTGCATGTGAACGGTTTCTTCCACATTTTCACCAGGGATTTACATCCACACGGACCCGCTGCACCAAAATGTGTGGCTGACGAACACAATTCAGGATAACCGTGGCCTCAACCCCCAAATTTGTCCTCCTGTGAGTGTCCAAACTGAGGATTGGCTCCGGCCAGCGCTGCCGTCATGTCGGGGAAAATAGAAAGCAAGCACGGTAAGCCCGTTTGGGTGTGTAGGCCTTGGGTGTAATTCACCTTCACAGCTTTCCAATCTTCTTTCAGTGCTTAAATAAAACGTGCACCAAAAGGCAGGAGTCTCTAATGTTTATTTGGAGCCAGAAATGGATGTGGGATAACCTAAATCAGTGTGTGTGTGTGTGTTAGCAAGCGCTCGTTTCTGATGAGGGGGCATTTAAACGGTGTTTTTTAAAACCGAGACTAGCACCAAACAATCACAAAAACAATTTTATATGTGTGATTAAATGTTTTTATTATTGGATAAACACGTGCAAACTGTAGAGTAACATTGAGTCTCCCTAGCCTGCTGCTGTTGTCAATCTCAGACTCTCACAGGCTGATTTTCACTCACACTAATAAGTGAACTCAAGAGTGTGCAACAGTGAGTTGTAAAGGATGAGTTCCACACAATTTCTTTGCGGTGTCTCAACACGAATTAAGTTAGCTTAATAGTTTTACAAATTTAAGTGGAATTAACATAAAACAATTAACCAATTAAACAATTTTTTGTCCTGAATAAAAAACGTAAGAATTGTGTTGTTTTTAACTCATTTAGTAGTTTAAACAAGCAGCAGAAGTCTTTTTTTTTAAAGTGTGCGCTGTAATTTATATATCTGTTAATTAACAGGTTCCATATTTAGTGAAAAGTAGTTTATTTATTGTTATGAGTAGTATTTTTGGACCTTAATGTGTTTTGCCGATTTTTAATTCCGAAAATGTTACTCTCAAAGTGACTTTTACTGACGTTATAGTAGTTTAAAATAATATATTGTATGAGAAATAATGTATTGATAATTTAATTTGTACAATTACAAGATACTCCTTGCGTGCAGTAATTTACAACAACAATACACACAATATATAGACATGGGGTGTCCAAACGTGGTCCTGGAGGGCCGGTGTCCTGCATATTTTAGTTCCGACCCCAATTAAACACACCTGAACCAGCTAATCAAGCTCTTTCTAGGTATACTAGAAACTTCCAGGCTGGTGTGTTGAAGAAAGTTGGAGTTAAACTATGCAGGACACAGGTTTGGACATCCCTGATATAGACCATTTTGCGGTATGTAAACATTAACAATAGGGTGTATGGATGTTTCCCAGTGATGGATTGCGGCTGCTAGGGCATCTGCTGGGTAAAGCATATGCTGGATAAGTTGGCGGTTCATTCCGCTGTGGCGACCCCAGATTAATGAAGGGACTAAGCTGAAAGCAAAATGAATGAATAAAAAATAAAGGTCCTTAGGGCTGCACGATATTGGAAACATCTGACATTGCGATATTTTATTTTGCTGCAATTTATATTGTGATGTGAATACAATTTAGGCAGATGACTTGAACAGCTCTATTTAGAATGAAATCATTAACTTTGATTGGATTAATGTATAGGAGTGAATCAGAGAAAGTGCAAGAATAAATAGGATTAATAAGATTTTATTTGAAGATGATACAAGTGTCTTTCAGGGGATAATTTGCCAAAACGTATAGAGTTGATTAAAACAGAAATTAATAAATTGAAATTGTGGTTTGACGTAAAGAAATAGTCATTAACATAAGTAAAACAAAGGTTATGTTTTTAAAACAAAGGTTAAGTAGTCATAATATAGATATTGTAGAGCTGCACGATTCTGGCTAAAATGAGAATAGTGATTTTTTTTTTAGCCTAAAATAAAGATGACGATTTTCTCATGATTGTGTAGATGTAAAATAAAGGTTAATATGAGTGAGCTATTATTATTGTTATTCTCAAACATGTGGTTAAACAGCAATAGGCTTTGTGTAGCTGTACTGTTGGTTAAAATGCTTAATGTTGTATAGACTTGGAATGGTGGACTTGAACAGACTTTAGATTTGTCCTGATCATTAATTCTGATGTTGAATTATTGTGTTTGAGGCATGTGCTTACAATCTGTCATATTGTGCTTAAAATCTGTCACTGATGTGATTTTCGTGAATACAGAAGACTGGGTGGGTATTTTGCATTTCTGCAACCGAAACAGCGTGCAGAAGTATAAATGCACGGCTACGCGCGTTGCATGCACCATGGGTCATGCCGATCACTTGACGAAGAAGTATAAACCAGGCTTAAATGTAGTCTAAACGAAAATTCTCTTACATTTGCAAATTGGGGTAAAACAAACGGCAAATGCAGATAGCCTTCTCATTCTATAAAAGTCATGTTCCGCTTGGGATTATAAGGTTCTATCTAGCAGATCATTCATTGAAGCGTTAAATACAAAAAGAATTGGTGTTGTAACAATATGTTGATGCTTGAGAGTTTAACATTATGCTTTCTTTAACATTTATTTAATGTTTTAAGCTATTTTTTCTTGTTCAAATTAAGCATACAAGGCTGTACTAAATGTTTTGTCCAGTGCAGCTGTTAATTTAATGTAATTAATATGGTCATATTTATCAATTTATATGCTTTATATTAATTATTGAATTATATTTATTGAATTATATGCCCCATGAGTAGGGCCAGACGGAATCTGCGGACATTTTTACTATTTCTGCGCAGAATTTAGTTAAAAATCTGCGGATTTATGCAGAATGATTTAAGGACATTTTAACAAAGTAACACCAGAAAAGGTTTTGGAATTTTTATCGTGCATCAACACTAAAAATCTTATTTAATTTATGTATTCATTTGTTGGTTGATGTTTAAATTGTATATTTATTATTGAAAGGTTTCTGCCATGAAAATAGCCTTGGTTGCTGGCATGACATTAAATAAAAATATACGATACAATACTTTCTTATCCCAGTGGTTTTATGTAGTCTCTCAAGTCAAATGAATTCCCAAGAACAGCGTTTCTTATACAAATGTTATGTAAATATTGAGTTTTGATAAAGTGTAATGTGCTGCAGGATGCAAATGTTTTTTAGTTGTTGTTTTTTTGCTGGGACTGTTGCCTTTTTTTGCCTCTCGTTTTAATATTCTTTAGTTTGTTTAATTTGCCATTGACTCTATGGATAGTGTTTGATACAGTTGCATGCCGTAGTAAGCTTAGCACTATGACAACACAGATCAGGAAGTGTGTGTGTGAGTGTGTTGTGTCTCTCTGGTTGTGATGGTGAGTCTAGTAACGGAAAGCGACAGGGTTTTTTTTTTTTTTTTTTTTGTGGCAGTGGGAAGGAAACTCAATCCCCCTGATCACCCCTAAACAGCTGTCCTGAAGGCCCGGGTTTGGGTGAGGCTGCAGGGCACCATGAGCTGTTCAGATATTGCTGTGATAGAGATATCTTTTTAGGTTAATGAGAACCTACAGTGGGATATATCAGTCGCTTCATCATTACTGACTAATATTGGTGATTCTTTAGGTTATTGGTTGCTGATTGAGTTGATGTTGGAAGCAGATAGTGCCTTTTATTGTAGATGAAAAAAATGAAAACTGTCATCGTTTGATTTTAAACACCATTTACTTGTTTTAAACCAGTTTGTTTGAAGGTTTCAAGTTATTTTGAAGAATCTTAGAAACAGGTACCCATTGACTTTAGTAGGAAAACAAATACTATGGAAGTCAATGGTTACAGGTTGCCCAAGATTCTTCCAAATATCTTTCTTATGCTTTGAACGGGAGAAAGACAAACTCAAACTTGTTTCAGACTGCACATATCATGCGTTTTTGATTAAACTATCTTAAGCATTTAGTAGCATAGACGCTTTTCCAATGTGACTTACAATTGAAGAGCGATTCAAGAAGAGGCAATACTCAAAACAAGTGGTCATTATAGAAAGAAACTGTTTGTGCTCATAATTATGTGAGGGAGTGTTGAAAAGCACACTTCATAAATGCACAATGTTTTTTTTTTAATGTTTTTTTTATGGTGTGATTGGAAAAAATTGTGTCTGGTGCAAGAGTTGGTTAAAATGGCTGAGAGATGAAAGAGTGTGTTTTCTACAGGTGGTTTGTCAAGCCCACTCACCTGTGTGAGGCATCTTCAGAATTAATACTATTTTGGAGTTTGGGGTTTACTTTGAAAGGCTGAGTTGATGTAATGAAAAAATGATGAATAATTGCGAAACATTAATTCTCTTTATAATAGTTTTCGTTTCAATTAAATATATTTAATATGTAATTTAATTTATTTCTGTGATGCATTGAGCATTATTACTCCAGTCTTCTGAAAACAATCCAGTATGTTGGTTTTGAGATCAATAATCATTAATTATTATTGTTATTATTGTTGTTGTTGTTGTTGTTGTTATTAAACAATGTTGTGTTGCTTCATATTTTGGGTGAAAAAACTTCAAAAAACAGAAATCAAACAATATTTGATCAATTTAAAGGGATAGTTCACCCCAAAATCTAAATTCTGTCATCATTTACTCATCCTCCTGTTCTTGTTAGTTTCTTTCTTTTAATGAACACAATAGAAGCTGCTTTAAAGAATGTTAGAAATCAGTAACCATTGATTTTATGTATATTTTTTCACCTTTTCTTATCAGTAGCACTCGGTTTTCTGCATTCTTCAAAATATCTTCTTTTGTGTTCATGTGAAGAAAGAAGTTTAAGGTTTGTACTCTCTTTAGGGCAAGTAAATGATGAGCACATTTCATTTTTGGATGAATTATCTCTTTAATTTATTGTTTTAGACTGCATATGTCACGTGTTTTTGATATGAAGTATCACTTGCTTAGAAAGGCTGAGTTGATTTGTTGACAAATGCAGTTCCAAAACATTATTTTTCTTTATAATAATAGTTTATTTGATTAAATATATATTTATCATGTAATTTTTGCTGTGATACACTCAGCATTATTACTCCAGTTTGCTGGAAACAATCCAATATATTGATTTTGAGTTTAAGAAACATTTATTATTGTTGTTGTTGTTGTTGTTGTTGTTGTTATTAAACAATGTTGTGTTGCTTCGTATTTTGAGTGGAAAAAAAAATCATATAATTTATTTGAGGACTAGAAAATTACAACATTTATGAAAACAGAAATCAAACAATATTTGATCAATTTAAAGGGATAGTTCACCCCAAAATCTAAATTCTGTCATCATTTACTCATCCTCCTGTTCTTGTTAGTTTCTTTCTTTTAATGAACACAATAGAAGCTGCTTTAAAGAATGTTAGAAATCAGTAACCATTGATTTTATGTATATTTTTTCATATCAGTAGCACTCGGTTTTCTGCATTCTTCAAAATATCTTCTTTTGTGTTCAAGTGAAGAAAGAAGTTTAAGGTTTGTACTCTCCAGGGCAAGTAAATGATGAGTACATTTCAGTCTGGGATGAATTATCTCTTTAATTTATTGTTTTAGACTGCATATACTTTGTGTTTTAGATATTAAGTATCACTTGTTTAGAAAGGCTGAGTTGATTTGTTGACATGCAGTTCCAAAACATTATTTTTCTTTATAATAATAGTTTATTTGATTAAATATATATTTATCATGTAATTTGTGCTGTGAGACACTCAGCATTATTACTCCAGTCTGCTGGAAACAATCCAATATGCTGCTTTGAGCTCAAGAAACCTTTATTATTATTATTAATCAATGTTGTGTTGCTTTATATTTTAGCCAATTCAGTTGAGGATATTATAATGACTATAAAGTTACAGCATGGGCATTTATGAAAACAGAAATTGACATTTAATGTCATTATTGATTCGTTTAAGTGGATAGTTCACCCAAAAATCTTAATTCTGCCATCATTTACTCATCCTCCTCGTTGTTCCAAACTTGTTTGCGTTTCTTTCATCTGTTTAACACTAGAAGATCCTTTAAGCAATGTTAGAAAACAGTAACCATTGATTTTTATCTATGTATTTTTCCACCTTTTCATATTAGTAGCTGCCAGTTTCCTGCATTCTTCAAAATATCTTCTTTTGTGTTCAATTAACCAAGGAAATTTAAGGTTTGTACTCTCTTCAGGGCAAGTAAATGATGAGCACATTTCAGTCTTGGGTGAATTATCTCTTTAATTTATTGTTTTAGACTGCATATATCACGTGTTTTAGATATTAAGTATCACTTGTTTAGAAAGGCTGAGTTGATTTGTTGACAAATGCAGTTCCAAAACATTATTTCTCTTTATAATAATTGTTTATTTCATTAAATTTTATTTATTATGCAATTTTTGCTGTGATGCATTCAACATTCCTATATGCTGCTTTTGAGCTTTGGAAACCTTTATTATTAAACAATGTTGTGTTGCTTCATATTTTGGGTGGAAAATGTTAGCCAATTCAGTTGAGGATGTTATAATGACTATAAAATTACAGCATGAGCATTTATGAAAACAGAAATTAACAGTATTGTCACTTTTGATTCATTTAGGTGGGTAGTTCACCCAAAAAATCTAATTCTGCCATCATTTACCTATTTCTTATTTACCTATCCTCCTTGTTTTTGTTCCAAACTTGTTTGAGTTTTTTTCTTCTGTTGAACACAATAGAAGATCCTTTACGCAATGTAAAAATCAGTAACCATTATTTTTTTCTATATATTTTTCCACCTTTTCATATTAGGAGCTTCTAGTTTCCTGCATTCTTCAAAATATCACCTTTTGTGTTCAATTGAAGGTTTGTACTCTCTTCAGGGCAAGTAAATTGAGTGCATTTCATTTTTGGGTGAACTAACCCTTAAATGCCATGCCTTGTTCCTAAGTTCCTCGTTAAAATCTCCTGATATTGTCTCTCACATTCTGGCATTGCGTTGAAAGAGTGCTATTCCCTGAGGAATGTGTATCCTCGGGCGTCTCTCACCTCAACATTCCTCCGCGACACACCTGAAAGGCACATTTGTCGCATTTTAGCATGGCAGAACGTGTTAGAGCCTTTTAAACCCCGCAGTCCTGCTTCTTATTTGGGAATTAACCTAATCTGATCAACGCGCACACTCCGTTTTGTTGGATTTCTGCGCATTTTGAAGCACATTCTTGGCGTGTTTTGATCCGCTCCACGTTTTGTCAGGTCTTGCACCGACCTGCAGGACGTGTCTGCATTATGTGCGCGCTCTTTGTTTGTTTTGGAGGTTGGCATGTGTTTGGTTACCGGCTAGATTGTTTGTCTTGTGCATCGTATTGGTCAGGTGAACACTTAAAAAAACGTCTCATTGGATTGGACAGTGAACATTCATTCATTGGACAGTGGAAATGGAAATGTACCGTTCAGTGGAAACAAGCTATTAGGCTGCAAAAGTAAGACAAATATCTCGCACAAAAATCCTATGGATGTTACTCTGGAAATCAGCGCGTTTCTTTCCTGATGTCATGCATGCAGATGTATTAAAATCGGCCTCCTCCTGCTGAACAAAACCAGGAAGCTGATCTGACCTCCCTCAACTTCCTTACGGCAGTGAGAAAATAAACTGTAGGGAAGAAAATGAGTGTGTGAGAAATCTGGAGAGTGTGTGTGTGTGTGTCTCTCTCTCTCAAGGTTTCCTAGTGTGTAAGGAACGGTTCAGTGACAATGAAGATTTTGTCATCATTTGCAAAATCATTTGCTCACATTAATTCTGATCCAAACCCAAAGACTTCTTAAGAGTTCCCATTTAGATATGCTTAACGTTTATAGCAGGTTTGGCATGCTGTCCCGGGAGAGAACCCTGAGCTCTGAGATAATTGAGCCCAAGGCTCCCGCCCGGTCAATAAGCATATAAGGGGATCCGAGATCAGGTAGGTCTCGAGAGCTCCCCCTTGGAAAAGGAGGAAATGGGGTGGAAGGGGGGGTTCTTCCAAAGCGAAGATAGAGCAGTAGGAAGAAAACGATCCATTTATTGTAAACTAGGATCCCTCTGATTGGATTATTACTGATTAGCCAGTCGTACTCAATCAGATCACGTACTCCTCTCAAAATTATTTTATGAAACTTCACTTAGTTAATAGAGAATGGAAAATGTTCATTTTTTTCCCATCTGAGCCCAATACTAAAATCCCCCATAAAATGTAGCTTATCATTTGTGCACAATATACTGTACGTGAGATTAGATATACAGGTGAAGTCAGAATTATTAGCCCCCCCCCCCCCCCATTTATTTTTTTCCCCAATTTATGTTTAACAGAGATTTTTACAACACGTTTCTAAACATAATAGTTTTAATAACTCGTTTCTAATAATGGATTTATTTTATCTTTGCCATGATGACCGTAAATAATATTTGACTAGATGTTTTTCAAGACACTTCTATACAGCTTAAAGTGACATTCAAAGGCTGAACTTGGTTAATTAGGGTAACTAGGCAGGTTAGGGTAATTAGGCAAGTTATTGTAAAACGATGGTTTGTTCTGTAGACGATTGAAAAAATATATGACTTAAAGGGGCTAATAATTTTGACCCCAAAATGGTGTTAAAAATATTAAAAACTGCTTTCATTCTAGCCGAAATAACACAAATAAGACTTATCCAGAAGAAAAAATATTATCAGACATAATGTGGAAATTGCCTTGCTCTGTTAAACATCATTTGGGAAATATTTAAAAAATTCTGACTTCAACTATAAAGAAATGACTATTATCATTACTAATATTATTATCATTAGCATGGCAATAAATAATATTTTTTATATTATCCAAACTGCAACTCACCCAAATAATTCTGCATTTCTCCTTTTTTCCTATTATCATTATACCTAATATCACTATTATTATTATTATTATTATTATTATTATTAATATTACTGTCATTATTATCATCATTGTTATTATTATTATTATTGGAACTATTATTATTATCATTACTATTATTATTATTGCTATTATTGTTATTATTATTAAGTTAACAATTTATTAAGAAATCCTGTAAATCATATTTTGATTTAATAATAATAACCTTTTTTAAATTAGTTATAACTTAAATAAGTTCAGATAAGTTATATAAGTTATAAGTTCAGATTAATATTTTTTTTCTTATTACATTTAATATGTTTCTTGTTTTCTTTGTGCTTTTGTGAAACTTAAAAGCAATTTAAACTGGTTAAAATAAATTTTCTTTAATCAAATTAATAATATAGTAAAAACATGTTCGAGTAATTAAATTAATGAATCAAAACAGTTGGTATGAAGACTCTTGGGCTTTTTATTTTGTACATAAAAATTATGCAAATGTTTCTATCACTCTGCAAAAAAGTTATGTTTAAAGTAATAGTAAAGTCATTTTCTTTAATTCATACAAGAAATGGTTTATGGCTCTGAATTCCTTCTGATAACATTAAATTCAACGAATACTCTTCTTATTTTCTCTAAAATCACACAACTTTCCTAGTCAGTGTTTGAAAAGAATAACGTTTAAACATTTCTACTATTTCATTCCACAGAAAACAGAAATGAATATAATGCCTCATGCAAACGATGACAATATTCAGACATGCATAAAATAGTTTTGAAATCAGAAATGATTTAGTGTAATGTTCTGAGGAAACACTTCTTGAGTGTTTGTGACATTCTTAAAATAACTCTACTGTAATGTTGTGTCATGCATTCTGTGGCTTTTTGGGTCTGTTTATGTGTAGTTGCATCCCTGACAACACAATTATTTATTAGGCATGCTCATAGACTTGCAGTGTATTTGGCCTTGTGTGTTTGTGTCTGTGTGTAGGCCTGTCATGGTCTATTTGTTTTGTTGTATGATATATTGTAGGGCTGGGCGATATGGGCTAAATATCATATCCCAGTATTTTTAGGAGGAATAACGGTATACAATATCTATCCGGTATTTTCCCATAAATGGTTAATTGAGAGTTGAAGCCTTTATCAAAACGTTATTAAAGACAGTGTTTCTGCTTGGTCTTAAAAAGTCTTGAAATGTCTTAACTCTCAAAATCCTTAAGTCTTAAATTTACTGAAATGTTGTGTTCTAGGTCTTAAATCTCGTTTAAACAGGTCTTAATTTTCCTATGTTCATGTATTTTCTGGCAAAAACCTATACAATCACCAACAATCATCTCAATAAACTTTAAATTTTTTATTTAAAAAGGTCATTTTTAGGTGTCGTAATGGTTTAATTATTTTCCTTACAATAACATTTGTTTAAAAGGTGTCCATGTATTTACTGCTAAGGACACCGACCTGGACATATTGGTAAAAAAAAGGGTATGTATACAAGCAGAATAGTAAGTAGAAATTGGGAAAATAACAGAAATTATATATAAAATAACAGAATATAAAATACACCCCTGCTCTTTCACGAGAAGTGCCAAGGGATTTTTAATGACCACAGAGAGTCAGGACCTCGGTTTAACGTCTCATCCGAAAGACGTATATACATGTATACATGTATACATACATACATACATATATATATATATATATATATATATATATATATATATATATATATATATATATATATATATATATATATACATATATATATATAATGAGTTTATTTAATTCAATTGTGTTTTAGAAATCAGAGTAATGAGTTATTGTTAAGTTAAGACATCTTTTTTTTTTTATAAATAGAAATCTTTTTTTTTTTACCAATAATTATTCTTCAATCTTGGTTCCCATCAAAATGCATCCAGAATTTTCTGTTTCAGCTCAATGTTTTAATATTCTTAAAAACTGCACTGTAAAAAAAAAAAAAAACTGGTTGCCTTAATATTTAGGCTGAATCAAACCTTATTTGTCATTTAAACTCCTATTATCTTAAACTGACTTAAAATGGCTTGCATTACTTATAAAATTAAGTTAGAACATGATTAACTTGCAAGAATTGTAATAAGTTACAATGAATTACAATTAATTTATTACACTTCTCTACGATATGAATATTGCATATACCATTATCACGATAAGGATAATTATTCTATATATTGTGCATCACTAGTATGTGTGTATTTAAGTGTAGCTGCATTGCTGTGTATGACCCAGACAACAGAAGTGTGTGTGTGTGTGTCTGTGTGTCTGTGTCTATGTGTGTGTGTGTGTGTGTGTGCTCACATGAGGATGCTTGTGAGTCTGGCAGTAAACTGAGAAATCACACACTACTGACAAATACAGACTCATGACACATTCAGATGACTTGTGCATTTTCAGCCTGGATGGGAAGTTGTGTAGGCTATAGATATTTATACATTCATAATATTGTTGGCAATGTACAATCAAGCTACATTTAGATTATTGTCAGATTCTTAAATGCAAATGTTTTTGTTTTAATGTTTCCAATATTGTATATACACTACCTGACAAAAGTCTTGTCGTCGATCCTAGTTGTAAGAGCAACAAATAATAACTTGACTTCTTATTGATCATTTGGAAAAGTGGCAGAACGGTGAATCTGTTGAGCTGCATCCGAATCATCACAAATACTGCAGAAGACCTACTGGAATCCACATGGACCCAAAATTCTCAGAGAAATCAGTCAAGTTTGGTGAAAGAAAAATCATGGTTTGGGGTTACATTCAGTATGGGGGTGTGTGAGAGATCTGCAGAGTGGATGATCAACATCAACAGCCTGAGGTATCAAGACATTTGTGCTGCCCATTACATTACAAACCACAGGAGAGGGTGAATTCTCCAGCAGGATAGCGCTCCTTCTCATACTTCAGCCTCCACATCAAAACTCCTGAAAGCAAAAAAGGTGAAGCCGCTCCAGGATTGGCCAGCCCAGTCACCAGAGATGAACATTATTGAGTAAGTCTGGGCAAAGATGGAGGAGGCGTTGAAGATGAATCCAAGGAATCTTGATGAACTCTGGGAGTCCTGCAGGAAAGTTTTCCTTGCCGTTCCAGATGACTTTATTAATCAGTGATGTGAGTCATGTCAGAGATGAATGGATGCAGTCCTCCAAGCTCATGATGGAGTCAGACACAATATTCATTCTGTCTCCACTGCAGCAGGACTTTATATTCTATACTGGACATCATTTCTGTTCAGTGACAAGACTTTTGTCTAAGCACAATCAGACCTTACTGTTCTAATTAAATCATTCTAAATCAAGGCCTGATCATATTTTGTTGTAGTAAAATAATTGTAATCTAGAGGCCTTTGCCTTTCGTATAAGCCACTTCTGATACCAAATGATCAACTAGAAGTCAAGGTATTATTTGTTGTTCCTGTCACTTAGAGACAACAGTACACTAGTACAACAGTACAACAACAGTACAATACATACCTTGGTTTTTTAACAAGGTTTTTGGTTCGGTTCTGATGGCTTGGCACATAAGTTTTTTTTTTGTTATTCTATGCTTAGGCAATAGGAACAGTAAGAGGTTAAAGGGAAAAAATAAAAATGATTTATTGCAATACTCCGTTATTTTACTTCAAAGCCAAGAGAAGTACACTAGTTACTACTGTATTGTATAATATAAAAATAACACTAAAGTTGTGAAGTTAATAAACATTGACCATATCAAAAAAACTTATTTGTACTTTGGTGGCGCAGTAGGTAGTGCTGTCGCCTCACAGCAAGAAGGTGGCTGGTTCAAGCCTCGGCTGTGTCAGATGGCGTTTCTGTGTGGAGTTTGCATGTTCTCCCTGCGTTCGCGTGGGATTCCTCCGGGTGTTCCGTTTTCCCCCACAGTCCAAACACATGTGGTACAGGTGAAATGGGTAGACTAAATTGTCCTAAATAAACTACTAAATAGAGTACGAGTGTGTGTGGATGTAGGGCGAGGCAGTAGGTAGTGCTGACGCCTCACAGCAAGAAAGTCGCTGGTTTGAACCTCGGCTAAGTTGGTGTTTCTGTGTGGAGTTTGCATGTTCTCCCTGCCTTCGAGTGGGTTTCCTCCGGGTGCTCCGGTTTCCCCCACAATCCAAAGACATGTGGTACAGGTGAACTGGGTAGGCTAAATTGTCCGTAGTGTATGAGTGTGTGTGTGATTGTGTGTGTGGATGTTTCCCAGAGATGGGTTGCGGCTGGAAGGGCATCCGCTGCATAAAAACTTGCTGGATAAGTTGGCGGTTCATTCCGCTGTGGCGACCCCCGTATTAATAAAGGGACTAAGCCGACAAGAAAATGAATGAATGAATAAACATATTTGTACTTCAGTAAACATAAATAAAATAATCTTAATTAAACTTCGCACTGCCTTTGTTATTTTATGTGTATTTCGGAACCAGTTGGGTATGTTTGCTGGAAGAATTCAGCGAGGGATTGTTGTTTTTTTGGAGGACTTTATTACCTTGTCTGCTATCCTGCCTTCAGACAGTGATATTGCTGGATGATGGTGCCTCAGATGTGCAGTCATTATGAAAGTGTTTCCATTTGGGTCGGCTATACTTCTAAAGCAATGCTTGCACTGTCATTTTTTTATTTTTCCTCGACATCATACTCAAAATCAAATGCGACATGTGCCACACTGCGGATATGAAAGATGCCGGCTGTTCCTTGAACTGTTGCCTCACTTCAATGCCACTCGCCATGTTAAAGTGTGGAATAATGGTCAAGCGCCCCCTAACTTTAGAGCATAGTGATTGGATATTTACACGCAGGGAGGAGTTTCCTCATCTCAGCTCATAGACTTACAGGCACAAACAGTCAATTCGGAGAGTATAAATTGCACATAAATCATTTAAACACAATTCACAAGCAAGTATTGAACCGTGAATGTCATGCCGAATGGTTCAATATTATACAGAGAATTGGGGCTTCCCTAATGTCACTTATTTTGCTTATTAGTTTTGTAAAATGTCTGTTTATGTTTTATTTCTGTATACTTAGTCAAAATCAGTTTAATATAAGTTGAATCTCTTACAAATGCTTTTGAAAACATTTAACCTTGGTGAAATAGTCTATTAGTGATTCCACGTGGCTCAAAATCTCCACAGAAAAGGCTATTTTGCAGTAGCCATATAAAAGATTAAACCGTTTTTTTTTATATTGCGCTGCAATCTTCCTTCCTGCTGACCTAAAATAAAATAACTTCTAATAACTTGATGAGCTTTATTTGGCTTTAGTTCCTAATTCCTGATTGAGCGTGCTGCGCTCTGATTGGTCGCCGGGAGCGTTCAGACCTCTGATTGGCCAGAATAAGTACAGAATTATTTTGAGTAATTTCTGGCTGCTTGTTATTTTTTTTTTCTTCTTCTTTTTTTATCCCAAAACTGTAATTTGGGGTTTTAGAGAAATGAGCGCAGCAGATTACTAGAATGAAAAACATGCTCTTACTATCCTGAGCTTCAGTAATTAGATGGTGCTGTGTGTGTGTGTGTGTGTTTGAGAGAAGCAGCTCTGTGTGTGTGGACATGCAGGAGTGGATAGATGTAAGATTGAGCACTTCCAGTAATATTTCTGAGCTGTGTTATCTGATTTGTCTTTTTTTTCTCTTCAGAACTTCATAACGGAGGTTTAAAATGTATTGAGCGCTCATTTGCTTTGCGTGTGCGCAGTTTTCCATGCCGTAGGCTTTTATCGATCCTTCCTCACGTGTCAGTTGCAGTTTTTCATCTGTGGATTTAAATTTGAATCATCGTTCCGGAGTTCCATTTGGAATCTGGATGTTCTATCATTCCGACATCACACACACGGAACGTTCTCTGGAAGTTGTATTTGGGTTTATTTTTAGTTGTCACTCTTGCTTTGATGTCTGAGTCAGGCTGGGTCATGGGATTGACTGAGACTGACTAACTGTGAACCCAGAGCAATGCTTATTTCTGACTCCTCTATTGAGCTGGATGGAGCTTTGACTTTTTTTGTGTGTGTTTTGATTGAAGAAAATGTTAAATGTAATCTCTAAAGATCCGAGACGGTCTCAAACTAGTTTTTAAATCGCTGAAGGAGAAGTTTAAAGGCTCCATGGGGAACAGCAGTCGGAGAACTCAGCCTCTTCTGGAGGACACGGACTACTTTAATCCTGGAGAAGCAGATACAGGTGAGAGCGGGTTGCTGGGCGGGTTTATGCGGAAGTGTTTGGACTTTGTGTTTTCGGGGTGTGATGTAACGAGTTATATATAACGTTATAAACGCGGGATGGACTTTGTGTTTGGTTGGTTTGTGTTCGCTTGTGGATCTTTTGAGCATTCCTTTCATTCTGGACATAAAGTGTGCAAGTTGTGTTGTTTTTGTGTGTTGCTAATTAGTGGTGTATTTTGGTTTTAATGACTCTTGTGAAGCTGTATTGGGGTGTTATGTTAGCATTGTTGAGGCATTGCAATTGGTTTTCAATACACTCAAAATGATTTGTGATGTTTGCTCTGCTCATTTAAAATGAATCAACAAAATACTTAATTGTTTTG
Source organism: Danio rerio (assembly GCF_052040795.2). Classification (NCBI taxonomy): domain Eukaryota; kingdom Metazoa; phylum Chordata; class Actinopteri; order Cypriniformes; family Danionidae; genus Danio; species Danio rerio. The sequence goes on from NC_141041.1 coordinate 4,842,162, forward strand.
TGTTCAATCCACTTACATTTTTAAGAACAATTAAGTTAACTTGATCTATTTGTGTTGAGACAACATGAAGGAGTTGTGTGGATGCCAGCATTTCACAAAAAATCACAAAAGTGCGCCTGTTTTCTCAATTGTTTTAGAACTTAGATTTAGAAACTTGTTTTAGATTCAGTCGCCTATGCGAGAAATGACTAGGGATAATAAAATTCGGTCAAACTACTTGCTCTACAAACAAATGTTTGCATGACTATACAAACCAAGTAGAATAATATAATAAGAAAATGTCAGTTTGCAACATCAAACAGCAAAACGAGCAGTTTTTAACGTCAAAAAATGAATGGAAGTGAATGAGACTGGAAGTCTCGAGCCAAACAGGTTTAAATGGCTGCGCCCGCTTGTCGGCAAATAATAAGGTGAATATATTTGGATGTTTAGGTATTTTTTGGTGGTGCTTCTTCATATATTGTTGCACAGAGTGATTCTGCTGTATTTTTGTTAGTGTTACATGTTAAAAGAAAAGTGCTAGCTGGTTCTCCAGCAAAGAGTGTGTTTCTGGGAATACAGAAGCTCTGATGTGAAATTCCAGGGACATTCCTCGCTGTTCCAGCTGTGTGGCTTTTGTCTAAGTGCTCATTTCAAACAGTCAAACTGTGGGTGGATCCAACCCAAAGATCAGCGTCCAGAAACAGAGATGCAGCAGATCAATCAGATGCTCGTTCAAACTGATCCCATTCGCCTGTTGTTTAAAGAGCAGATCGTGTGGGTTTTGAAAGATGAATTATCAGAGCTGCACGACATATTGCAAAATCATCAGTGTCACGATAATAGTAGAGCTGCAAGATTATGGCTAAAATTAGAATCGCGATTTTTTTTTTTTGTTTTTTTTTTGCTTAAAATAAAAATCACGATTCTCTCACGATTCTGTAGATGTAAAATAAAGCTTATTATGAGATTATGGTAACATATGGTAAAACAACAATATTAATATTATGTGTAGGTCTACCGGTTTCTATAAATAATTATATTCTACTTATAATAATTCTGATGTTGAATTATGTTTAAGATATAGGCCTATATTGCAATCTGTTATTAGACTATTTCATTCACTGGTAAAATCAACATTATATATGCTAGAATAGTTAAACTGACACTGTAAACATTTATTTTCATGCACAACTGTGTGTTCGCTATGAAAGAAAAAGCATATCAAATACTGGTCCCAGTCATAACTCTAAAATGCGAAATGAATATTTAAATCATGTGCTCACTTTCGGTTTCATTTTCACTGCTAAGTGCTGTTCATACTTCACGCGCGGCTCTCAAACGATCACTCTGTGCCACAAACTGAATGTTATTTACCACTTTATTACCTGTTATTTACAGCATATGCAGGTTCTGTTCACTAAAGTTGACGCGTGTGCACAGTCAGCAGCTCACGTCACGTGTGATTTCCCGGCCACTAATACATTATTATATGAAAAAAATACATTTTTAGGTGAATTATACCTTATAAATACAGCTCTTTTAACATCATTTAGAGGTGTCCATGCTGCTGAGCAACGTGTGTGAAACAATGTAAAGACTCATGCAGCTGCATTTGCTTCTCTCCGAAACTTGAAAATATGATTGGCAGAATCGTAGAAATGCTGGATTAAGATCGTCTAGGGCAGGGGTGTCAAACTCAATTCCTGGAGGGCCGAAGCCCTGCACAGTTTAGTTCCAACCCTGCTCCAACACACTTAAGCCTAGTTCACACTACAGGATTTTAAACATCAGCAGATCGCTGTGCCGTTCACACTACATGACTTGACTTTGTGTCTTTTGATCTCTGTGGTGTTCACACTACGCAACACTCCGTGAACGATCCACAAGAGGGGGGTCACACACTACATGATCTGACAACATCTCATTCCCCATCAGCTCATTCAAGCTACCAAACCACAGCCAATGAAAATTTGAGGGAGGAGTCGTCAGAAGAAAGCTGAACACTATTGGCTGCTTGTGTGCTGATGACATCACTGACAGCTTTTCAACCTTTAGAGAAAGCATTTAAAAACATCTTCAAATCAGCTGATTTATGAGCGGATTAATCACTCATCTGCAAGGTTCCAGTGGAGAGATACACAGAGAGTTTTTAATTTTTGTAATTTTATAACTCTTTGAAATAAAACTAACATATTTATAACACCCTGCCGTTTTCTAACTATCAGTGTATTTCTTTCTGACATTGTTATTTTTTTTTTATTACAAAACAGTAAAGAACTGAGCATTTCTGCCTTAAATTACCATATTGGTCAAAATGACTGCATGCATGTCTGATACTTTTCGCTGTGACTTTAAATGTGTGTGCATTTTCTTGCCTGGCAACTTCCTGCTAACATAAACAAAACTTTCTGATGGCAAAAACATCAATTTACTTCAGATATCTTTCAAAACAGCATATTCTGTGCTGTTAAATAGCTCCTGTTTGAAAGTGAAAATGAAAGCCAAGCCTTTAAGTGTTTTAGTATCTTAACTACATATTTATAGGCTGTATTACCAAAAAAAAGATGATATTTTAAGGGTAATGGTGTCATTAAATATGATGCCAGAAATACAAAGTTTAATATCTCAATAATAGCTTTGAATGTAAATATGTTGTGACAATATGGCGTTTAATATGAGAACGGTCAGAATGAGCCGTATGGTAATTCTAATAGTTACAGAATTCTAGTTCCACTGTTAATATAGCCTACTCTCATGTCTGCGCTAACGCAGAATGAAGCGAGTGCACTGATGCCCATTCTGACCAATCACAGATGTTTCTGCTGAGCTCCTGAACACACAGCCATTCAGCTCATGCTGATATGCTCTCTCATTGGCTGTAGCTCGTCACTACATCTGACCACACGTGGGGTTGAGTCGGCCGACTGCTCTGGAATATTTAGCATGCTGAATGTTGGATTTCCGTCTGCGAGGTATCGGCGACGCGTCAGCGCGCCTCGTTGATGCGTTGCTCAGTAGTTCACACATAAAGAGCGGCGAGCGCCGAGCACCCGCAGATTTCTTCCCGATCACAGCCCGATCTGTCGGCGAGCTCGTTAACCTCCAAATCGGGCTCAAATCAGGCTTAAAATCCTCTAGTGTGAACTAGGCATTACCTGTAGGTTTCAAACAAGCCTGAAGGACTCAATTAGTTTGATCAGGTGTGTTTAATTAGGGTTGGAACTAAGCTGTGCAGAGCTGCTGCCCTTTTGGAACTGAGTTTCACACCTGTGGTCTAGGGGGTCGAATTGAGATTATGATCTTTTTTCGATTAATTGTGCAGCTCTAGATAATAGTGTAGGTAATAGGCATGGGCTGGTATAAGATTCTGACGGTATGATAACCTTGGATAAAAATGTCACAGTTTTACGATATTGTGATTACTTCTCTAAAATATTTTCTTTTGTCTGGACATAAAACATAAACTTTTTTACCTTTACTTTAAGCACTGGTTTTGACTTAAATCATAGACTACCTTCCGATGAATGAATGAAAAGCAAAATGCTGAATGACTGGCACAGACTATTGCAAAAAATACTACAAATAGAGCCTGGGCGGAGCCACGGTATGAAACGTTTGAAAACATCAATATCAAATGCTTGAACATCAAATCACCCTCTGACCTTCTCATTTCACCCTCTGTTAACTGCACTGCATCAAATTCTTGCTAAGAAACAGAAGGTCTTAAATTTTAGAACACAATAATTCACTGTCTATTGAAAAATAGTGCGACGTAGGAAATTGTAAAAAATAATTTAATACAAGCAACTACTTCAATATGTTTGACTTCAAAATTAACAATCTTTCAAAACAGTAACTTAGAAGTAAAACGTCAATCTACTTTCGACGCTTCGACAGTCTGCTTTGAGTAGCAAGCTGTCAATCAAAACAGTTAATCGTAATGACACACCCCATTCTTATAGCATCAAATTACTTGCTAAAATCAAACTGATCACAAAAATGACCACCTAACCTATACCAGCATGATAACTGCTGCCTTAAATGACCTAAACAATGTTTTGAAAAATTGTAATGGAGGTGCAATACATTTTTTTATTTGTACTCCAGTCCCATTCGTTTACACTGAGAAGGCAGAGGTGTATGGCCTGCATCCAACCACCAGGAGGCGATCAAAAAGCAAAAAAACGTCACTTTTTAAAACGAATGATTGCACACCTGAATCGCCACATCGAAATCATTCCTAAATTATTGTAATATTAAATGCTTACTCTGAGAAATGTACTTTTTTTTTTTTTTCAACAACGAAATTAAATCCTCATTTTTCACTCAGAAATGTTTTGTGCATCAGAAACATTGTATTGAACTTTTTCTGCTTTATCTAAGAAACATGCTTTTGAATATTTGGTCTTTGCTGTGCCAGCATCGATTCAAGGCCTGCGAGTCCAAAATAGGACATTGAGAACTGCTGATGGCAGACACTCAGATCATATAAAAGCGTCTGCATTCGGGATCCATGTAATTCAAGCCAAACATCTGGCTTCATATTGTGCTATCAAAGCATTCTGATTTACAGGATATAAAAGATCATTTTACCCTCTGCCAATTTTAAGATATTTCATGCTGTCAAAAAAAAAAAATCAGTGTTGTGATGAAAAGTATATGGTGAAGAAGCAGTTTCCACTCCTAAATTGCTTGGAAATTACACTGTAAACTCCTCCCCCTGAAATAAGCAAGCTCTGCTCTGATTGGTCAGCTGGAAAACTCTGTTTTGATTGGCCTTTCTGTATCTACTTTGTCTCTGAAATTAAACGTTAATTGCAGGATGTTCATATATGCCACAAACACATTGTTACTCAGTGTTGATGCAGATCAATACAACAGACTAGAGGTTCAACCTAAATCGATTAAGAGCTGACACTTTTGAGAGACAATAGCCCCTTTCACACATACAGACCTTTCCGGAAAATTACCGGCAATTTTCCGGAAAGGTTGTATGTGTGAACAGGCCCTTTTTGAAAATACCCCTAAATTCGTTCTGGCTATTTTCCGGAAAGAGAAGTTGTAACATTACCGGTAATTTGCCGGAATGCTGCGCTGTGTGAATGCAGAAGGAAGATTGCCGTAATAAGCGCGTCCACATCTAGAACGGGCTGACGTGAGACACCTGCTTTAGCCAATCACAACAGTCAGACGCATTCTCGTGCGCGCGGTTTATGAAAATAAAAATAAACCGCCTTTAGCTGCTAGATGTTAGTCAGATAATGTTTCTGTGTTCCTTCTTAATGCTGTGTAAATAATTATCGATAAAATGTTTATGATAATCCGTTGTTTGTTTACCTTCAAGCTTTGCGTGTGCCAGTGAGCGCCCATAGCGCCAGCACACACACATATCAAAGTGTTTCCCTATGTTTTCATTAGAGTTGTACTCAATACTGATACATCCGAAGAGTTTGTGATGTAGTCAAATGTTTACAAACACAAGCGCAGCCGTTCAGAGCTCATTTCTGGTTAATGATGTCAGAATTTACCGGCATTTCGCGATGGATGTGTGAATGCTCTTTTCCGGAAAATTTCCGTAACGTCCTCGCCTGTGTGAACAGCGCTTTTTTGAATATACCGGTAAAGTCGTTCCGGAAATTTTCCGGATATTTACCGGTATCACTGTGTGAAAGAGGCTAATATCTTTATCTACCATTCACTGTTTCTTATTAAATTTGCAGACTGGTTATGTTGAACGACAGCTACATTACAAACTGCAAATAAGATGTCTGTTAATATCCCATATGACCTAATCTTTAACATCTAGAAAATATTCCCTTCAATTCGTTTTAGGGCTGCACTATATATTGCAAAATTATCGTTATTGCGATAATTCCCGATAATATACTACATCAGGGGTCACCAATCTCGGTCCTGGAGGGCCGGTGTCCCTGCAGGGTTTAGCTCCAACTTGCCTCAACACACCTGCCTGGATGTTTCAAGTATACCTAGTAAGACCTTGATTAGCTTGTTCAGGTGTGTTTGATTAGGGTTGGAGCTAAAATCTGCAGGACACCGGCCCTCCAGGAACAAGTTTGGTGATCCCTTTGCTATATTATAATAGTGAATGCAACATGCGTATCGCAGACGTGTGATAAATTTGATTTAATTTATACACAGGGTTTTTTATTTAAATTGTCCAAATCTAAATCGCCTACTACTCAACAGGTACTGCGTTTGATTTTACATGTACTAGTCTGCCATTAGAAAAATGTGTTCTATACAATGTGAATATCAATGGTATGAAGGGATTTCGCACCTACTACATCCACCATCACGTGACCTACCCACGTCAGCTGAATCGCTTTACTCCTATTTAGGGCTGTGCGATTTAAGGAAAATATCTAATTGCGATTATTATTATTTATTTATTTGTTTATTTATTTATTTTTGGTCAGATATTGTGATTTTGATTTTAATTTTATAGTAATGTAATGTGTATTTATATAGTGCATTTATTGTGTATGGCCATACACCCAAAGCGCTTCACAATCATGATGGGGGTCTCTCCACACCACCACCAGTGTGCAGCATCCACTTGGATGATTCGACGGCTGCCACAGGACAACGGCGTCAGTGCGCTCACCACACACCAGCTATTACTGGAGTGGAGAGACAGTGATAGAGCCAATTCGGTGGAAGGGGATGATTGGGAGGCCATGATCGTAAGGGCCGATAGAGGGACTTTGGCCAGGACACCGGGGATACACCCCTGCTCTTTCACGAGAAGTGGCATGGGATTTTTAATGACCTCAGAGTCAGGACCTCGTTTTAACGTCTCATCCGAAAGACGGCGCCCGCTGACAGTGTAGTGTACTCTTCACTTTTACTGGGGCATTAGGACTCACACAGACCACAGGATGAGCGCCCCCTGCTGGCCTCACTAACACCACTTCCAACAGCAACCTAGTGTTCCCTAGTGGTCTCCCATCCAGGTACTGACCAGGCTCAGCCCTGCTTAGCTTCAGTGAGTAACCGGTCTTGGGCTGCAGGGTGACATGGCTGTGGTTTATAGTCAATATTCAGCTCAATAATCTATCGTAGCTTCTTTATGCAGTCAGTGTTTAAAAAGTAACTGAAAAGATATTCCGTTACTCCAACATTTACTAGTTTGAGTGTCATTGGCATTACTATCAGTTGACTTTTTTGCAAGACACTCCTCATATAGTGGCTCTGCGTTGCTTTTTAGGTGTTGGTTGTTGTGTTTCCTCGTGCTTTGGCAACAATTCTGTGACCGCTCTGAAATTACCTGTTTTTGTTCGGTGTCTGTGACTTTGGGAACAAAATATTCCCAAATAACCGATATGCCGTTTTTTTTTTTTGTATTAATTAGTCTGTTAATGCTTCTGAGGAGGCAGACGTCATCATTTCACTCGTTCTCGCTTTTCTGTTTGTTTGTTTTTTTATTGTGGGTGTTTCTCATAGGCGACGCAGTGGCGCAGTAGGTAGTGCTATCGCCTCACAGCAAGAAGGTTGCTGGTTCGAGCCTCGGCTGGGTCATTTGGTGTTTCTGTGTGGAGTTTGCATGTTCTCCCTGCGCTCGTGTGGGTTTCCTTCGGGTGCTCCGGTTTCCCCCACAGTCCAAAGACATGCGGTACAGGTGAATTGGGTAGGCTAAATTGTCCGAAGTGAATGAGTGGATTTTTCCCAGAGATGGGTTGCAGCTGGAAGGGCATCCGCTGCGTAAAAACATATGCAAGGTAAGTTGGCGGTTCATTCCGCTGTGGCGACCCTGGATTAAAGGGACCATGCCGAAAATGAATGAATGAATGAATGTTTCACATACTCCAGTTGCACAATTCTGATTGTGCAGAACGAATTTGTGCTCACGCAATTGGCTAGTAAGACTGTCACACACAGACGACTGACACACACAGACGCCAGTCACGCATTTGCTGTTGGCAGGAGAAATAAAATAATACATATACATTTCATAACGCAGCCTCTTGCTATTAGCTAATCGCAACAGTTTAAATTGCGATTCGCTTTCGGTTAATCTCACAGCCCTACTCCTATTCATGAATTCTTTTGCGGTGCATCATGGCATAGCATAGCATCAATCTGATGCACGTTTCAGAATCTCCCTAGAAGCAGTTGTTATCGCATACTGTTTATTTAATTCTATGAATTTGGACATACTACTCGGCTCACATACTGTTTTTAGCATACACTCTAAAAATATTGTTTAGACAACAACAACAACAAAAAATAACGCAACAGTTTGCATTAATATGTTCAAGTTATGACAACATCAAACAAAATGAGGTTCAGACAACAAACTTTATTATGTCAGCCAAATCTTTTCCTCCTCAATCAGAGGCATTTTCACATAGCAAAATACTCAGATTTTTAAGTCGAGTACTCAAAATAAGTTTTTCAAATTAAAAATGAATTCAAATACAGTGTTATGTACTTAATTACATGCATGTTTTCAAAATTATAACCTCAAATTAAGTGGCTAAAATTGTTGAATTTTTTTTTTTTTTTTTCGAATTTACCATTCATGCTTGTAAGAAATACATTTAACAACAACATTTTCTGTTTTCCGGTAATTTTTTATTTGTATTAAACCACAGGTTTTCTTTCATTTTTTTTTTTTTACAAAACAAAAACATGTTCTGTCCAACATTATAAATATAAAAAATAACAAAAAACATCAGTGTGTGGATTTACAAATACAAAACAACTCCATTAGTGTGTAAAAATTGAGTTGTTAAGCCAATTTCATTGGGTTGCCACAAGTTAAATATTCTTTTAAAGTAACTGACAGATATATTTACCTTTAAATTAGCCACATTTTTAAATTGATGTAATTATCAATGTTTACCTCTTTTGAAAACTTAATAAAGTTATTCTGGCTACTTAAAAGTTTTTAGTTACAATAGTGTATTAAAGTATGTAGTGGTAACAGACCTCTTGAGCTATTTTTTAGAGTGTACTATAGATAGTATGGAAGATTTCGACAGAGCTTGAATGTTTTAAAGACTAAATTTTTGCACCTCGAAACAGTTGTTTAGTCTGAATTAGGTCTAAAAATATATTTTACCTGTTTATTTGGATATTTCTTTTTACGTTTTTTAAGGGAAGCATATCATAAGAAATATTTTCACATTAACAGCAATGTCACATATTTTTCCATTACTGGTCAGCCCTACTTCTGTTTAATAAAGTTTATTGAAAGAACAGAAAATAATTATTTTATTTATTTCGTGATATCCATTGCACACACCCCCCCCCCTTTTTAAACATTTATTTTAATGATTGTATTCAGTATTAATTTGAATTCAGAAAATTATGTACAGCAGAAATATGAATAATTTGCCCCCCTGTATATTTTTGCCCCAATTTCTGTTTGATGTAAGGATTTTTTTTAACACATTTCTAATTATGATAGTTTTAATAACTCATTTCTAATATCTGATTTATTTTATCTTTGTCATGATGAAAGTAAATAATATTTGACTAAATATTATACAATACACTAGTATTCTGCTTAAAGTGACATTTAAAGGGTTAACAACATTAAATAGGCTAGTTAGGGTAATTAGGCAAGTCATTGTATAACAGTTGTTTTTTTGTAGACTATCAAAAACAAATATTGCGGGAGCAAATAATATTGACCTTAAAATGGTGTTTAAAAATGTAAAACTGATTTTATTCTAGCCGAAATAAAACAAATAAAACTTTCTTCAGAGGAAAAAATATTATCAGACATACTGTGAAAATTCCCTTGCTCTGTTAAAGATTATTTGGAAAATAAAATAAAAATAGTTATAATTCAACAGTATGCATGCTGGTTGGTTTGCGTCAGTGCACAGGAAACTCTATTGAGGTTTTAAGGTTTCTTCAATGTTTTGAAGGAAAATGAATGCTAAAAACACTTCCGGAAACTCCACGAATTATCACTCAAGGCCAGACAGAGAGCGTTTGGTGCCTCTCTGTGTGTATATGTGTGTGTGAGACTGATAGCGAGTGAAGGATAACTAATGTTTTGCATTCGGAAATGATAATCCCCGTCCGTTTCTCCCATTGCTGCACTGTCATTGGTTCTCAGGCGGCGTAATGCTCTGTTTAGCAAACTGAACCGATTAAAAGCCCATCAGTCCTGACGTATAGTCTGTCTGCTGACAGTGCGCTGTTTACCTGACACTTTGACTGTCTGCTACTCGTAAACACCTCCTGACTGGGGAATTCATTCGGTGGAAGCACCTTAATCATCCAGTTCTCATCGGGTTTATTTAATGTTTCCAAAACATCTTGACAAACAGAATATACTATGATGTATGGAAATGTCACTATTGTGCTGTTGCGTTATGGGAAAAGATTAACAGAATCATATCTTTTGGTCTCTAAAGATGTTGCACTTTTATTTTCTGGTAACGCTTCTAGTTAAGGGTGTCACGATTCTCCAAATTCTCGATTCTATTACATTTTCGATTCTGAAGGCACGATTCGATTTTCGATTATGAATAATTAATTAATTAATGACCAATTAATTATTTGTAGCCTACCGTTTAAACTAGCTGACCTGCATGGTCTTTGTTTTACCCATAAACAAATCATACAGTAAATGAATAAAGGCAAGATACACACATAATTACCACCTGTCAATCACTTTTTCTGCGGGACTCGTGAATAGGCAGTGATCTGTGTCGTTATAATGGCGTCGATTAAAAAGACGCACAACCAACAGGAACCAGCCAACAGTATCTGAGGTGTTCGCTAAAATGACTAAGTACAAGTGAGTGAAAGATTGAAGCAGTCTACTGATCCTCTGACTGCCTGGACCTGCTGTCTCGAGCGCATGGCTGTGTGTGTGCGTCTCAATGACTGTAAAAAATATGGACGACGCGACAGCCCTTTTTCCCATTGAACGCCTTGAGGGCAAAACGCCTGCTTGACGGGCACAAACTGTCGCAAAAGACTGCTGAAATTGGAGCCTTGACATGCGCAGAAGGATTGTCTGATGGAGCCAGAGGAGGAGCCGCGAAAATGAGCAGAGTCGAGCTTCCAATCAAACGCTTTATGTAAAATCAACTACACCCCCCGAACTTCTCAGCATGCGTTTGCTGTCATATCAACACAAATGGATGTAATAACGTTAACAAATATGAGGGTTTTATATATTCAATCGCGCCAGCTCCAGGCCGCAACACATAACTTACTCGCGGCGTCGTGGGCTGATTCCGGCTCGCATGCGGCAGCGCCTGCTCGCTCGGCCGCCGCATCTGGCTCGATTGACTCGGGCTGGAATTGGGTAGTGAGTCCAGGCATCCGGAGTAGGTCCAGCAGAGGTAACATTAGTCAGTCTGAGCTCTAAGAGATAAGTCTCCGGCAGGCAAGAATCTAGCCGGAACTGTGTTTTGCTATCTGGGTGGCTAGGCGTGTATCAGCAAACTAATAAAGCCCGAAAAAAGCCCTGAACTTAGCGAATAAACAGTGTTCCACCAGGATCATGTATGTCAGAAACTATAGTTTACTGCTGAACTCATTTTGTCATGGTAAAATAACACAGAAATCGAATAATAACATTTCAGTCTACTTCAGTCTCCTGCCGAAGCTCAGACGCCGCACTTTGAGAAACTGTCAATCACAGCTGTCAATCACGATGACACGCCCAGCATTAAATTACTGCTAAAAACAAACTGTTTACAAAAATGAAGATCTGCACCTATTTCAGCACAATAACCAGTGCCTTAATCCACCAGAACTATCTTTCGGGACATTTTATTGCAAGTGTAATATTTTTTTTTATTTGGGCTCAAGTCTCCTTCATTAACACGGAGGAGGCGGGCTTTATGACTTGTACTGCAGCCAGCCCCCAGGGGGCGATCTAACGGCCGAAACCTTCACTCAAACGTAGGCTTGCGGCACACTTGGTGCGTCTGTGTCTGTGTGGTCACGTGATGTGCATTTTCAGAGGTAGAGAGGAAGGAGGGCTGCTCAGAAATGCTACACGCCACTGTGGATGTCAAATCGTTGTCGTTCTAAAATGCCATTTAAAAACAAAGACAGTGTAAACAGGGCCTGAGTGTGTACTTTTAGCGAGCAGATTTGCATCGGGGGCGGGCGGAGGATCGCGATGCCGGTGTTGTCTATCGGACGAACCGTACGTAATACGTACATAGCAGAGCTTGCAAAACTGTGTGTTTTTTGTCGACAACACGAACGTTGTCAACATAACTCACTGGAAATCCAAAATGCTTACACACCCGCGACTTCATTAAAAGAGGAGAGGGTCTAAGCTCTGTCGACGGGTCTCCTGCTTCTGCAGTTTAACAAGCACTTCAACAAGCCTGTTATTTTCCCGCTTGGCAAGCCAAGCTGACGTGACATGGGGGCGTGGCAGCATCGACGATTCTATTTTTCGATTCGATAATCGAAATTGAGCATAAATTTCGATCAATTTCGATTAAAAATCGAAATCGTGACACCCCTATTTCTAGTGGGTGACTCGGAGGTCTGGGTAGTGGGTAGCGCTGTCGCCTCACAGCTAGAAGGTTGCTAGTTCGAGCCCCAGCTGGGTCAGTTGGCATTTCTATGTAAAGTTTGCATGTTCTCCCCATGTTAGCGTTGGTTTCCTCTAGGTGCTCTGGTTTCCCCTACAGTCCAAACACATGCACTGTACAGTAGGTGAATTGGGTAAGCTAAATTGGCCATAGTGTATGTCCTCGTCCTCCATATTAGGTTGAGCGTTGGGATCAAGAATCACCTCATAAAAATACTAGATGATACGAAGCGCCAATATGGTGCGGTTAAAATATCAACTTCAATATAAATGGCCTTTGGGGGGGGCAAAGTAAGTATTGCTTTTAATTGTTAAAGGGGCAGTTCACTCAAAAATGAACATCTATTCACTATTTACTCACTCTTAAGTGGTTTCAAATCTGTACGAGTTTACTTTTTCTGTTAAATACAAAGGAAGACGACTTGAAGAAAGCTAAAAACCTGTATATGTGTGTGTTCAATATATTACATATTTTAAGAATGCACTACTTTTAGAAAAATAACAATTTTTTGTAAATTAATGTTAAGATTTTCATGAAACCTACCTGCTAGGGGTGTCAAAATTAATCGTTTCTTTGGTGCACCGCGATGCAGACGCGGACAATTCGGTATTGGTTCTGTAATAATCATAACCGGTTATTACTGACGTCATTTACCATATATGCGCTCTGTCGCTAGGGAAGTGAGCGCGAGTATTTACAACACTCTAACTAAAAACTTGTAAACTGTGCACAATTTCACTGTGTGTGTTTGCTGGATCAGTCTTTCACTGACATATACAACAAAAGATATCACTGATATCACTCGCTCTCTCTCTCGCTCTCTCTCTCTCTCTCACACACACACATACACGCACATACACACACACACACACACAGTTGCCCATTCGACCTGCTGGCGTGGCTTTTCTTCCCCTCTCCGCTGTTTTACAGCGTTACTTCTGGATAAAGAAACGAGAGCGTGTCTGCTGAGTTTTCTCCACCGTGTCTATCATACATCAGCTGTGAGATCGCCGCTGCCGCCAGTGTCACTCGTCTGTGAAGAGCGCAGCGCGCAAGAGCCAATCGCAACCGTTTTTGTTGAGGGTGTGACCAATCAAAGAGGTGTAAGAGAACTAGACGAGGATCAGAAATTGAGCTGGATATTTATATTTGTTAATATTATTTGCTAAATGCTCGTTTTGTTTAAAGTTACAGTTTATATATCTGACTGTTTGTATTAAATGACAAAATTGTATTACAAATAATATATAAATATAAATATATTCATACATTTTAATACAAGAAATGCTGCTGTGAAGAAAATATAAAACTCTTATGAAAAGCACCGTGATGCACCGAAATATCGAATTAAACCGAATCGATGACATGTTAATCGTAACCGAACCGTGAGACTAGTGTAGGTTCACAGCTCTACTACCTGCATTTATGTGGGTATAAAACATGAACAAAGGAAGAAAGAACAAAATGCTTTTTTAGTTTGAAAGGAGAGAGTTGGATCTTTATTTATATATATAAAATGGTTATAATCCTAGCCGAAAATATTCTGAGGGCTTTTAAATTTAAGTGGATATCATCAAAAATGCTGACAACTTTAAAAATAAAAAAACACTGGCATGGATTACTATTATTACCAATTTAGAGATCTGTTTTTATTATTATGTTGTATCTGTTAACATGAATGAACAGTTAAGCAAGCATAATGAATACTGCAGAATGAAAAGATCTTGCTTATTGGTTGTTAATGGATGAATGCATGAATTAAACTTGATAAATGTGAAACCAGAAACTATGCATAAGATGAAAAACAGAATATCAGATTTTCATGATAAACTTGATTTTTACATAAATACATGGGGTTTTCAAACATCGAAGCAATGGGCCCTATGATACACCCAGGGCAAGACTTGTTTGGCGCGATTTGTTGCTATTTTCTGACCAGCGCAGGTGTAATTTTCACATTTTGCACTATGTTGTTTAAATAGCAAATCCATTTGCACAACTTTGTGGACTCATGGGTGTGCTGGTCTGAAATAGAGGTGTGTTAAAGCGCTGCTATTTAGCGTTGTTATTTTGAGAAACTAAAATAGACCGCGTCATTGACCAACTAAAAGCTGCTCTAAAGTCCAGCGCAGAGCTAATTAGTTATGCTCCAAACACTTACACATTGCTTAATACAGACAGGGTATAGAACAATACACAAATAACTTTACATTTTATTAATTTATATTTACATTCCTAAAAATTAAAGGATTGAAATGTTACAACATTTTTTATTTCCTACATGGATATAAAAACCACTGCCTCCATGCCTTCATCTCGGGGGTCTTTTTCAGTTTATTCATGGCAATTTGCATTTGTATATTGTTATTATAATTATTTGTACTTTTATTTATTATATACATATTTATGTTTGCCTTTAATAAAACCACACTTTGTTATTGTTCGTGTATTTGTTTGCTGGAAATTAGAACTGAATTCAGAAATCGTTTTAAAACAAATATTTGCACTTAACAAACGAAACTAAATATTAGCGGTGTCAAAATTCCACAGACGTGGAAAATTCGGTATCGGTTCAGTAATAGTCATAACCAGTTATTATGTTCTGACGTCATTTATCTTATATGCGCTATGTCACAGTAGCTTACTATGGTGAGGGAAGCGAGCAAGAGAATTTACAAGGCTACAATTACCTAAAAACTCAGAAACCGTGCACAGTTTCACTACGTGTGTGTTTGCTGGACAGTCTTTCACTGACACTTACAGCAGAAGCTCTTATTTCACTGCAATTGAGAGACTAAAAGTAAACAAT
>NC_141041.1:4862500-4940000 GCF_052040795.2 Danio rerio
GTTGCAAATCCGCTCGCGAAAAGTACACACTCAGGCCCTGTTTACACTGTCTTTGTTTTTAAATGGCATTTTAGAACGACAACGATTTGACATCCACAGTGGCGTGTAGCATTTCTGAGCAGCCCTCCTTCCTCTCTACCTCTGAAAATGCACATCATGTGACCACACGGACACAGACGCACACACAGCCATGCGCTCGAGACAGCAGGTCCAGGCAGTCAGAGGATCAGTAGACTGCTTCAATCTTTCACTCACTTGTACTTAGTCATTTTAGCGAACACCTCAGATACTGTTGGCTGGTTCCTGTTGGTTGTGCGTCTTTATTTACCGACGCCATTATAACGACACAGATCACTGCCTATTCACGAGTCCCGCAGAAAAAGTGATTGACAGGTGGTAATTATGTGTGTATCTTGCCTTTATTCATTTACTGTATGATTTGTTTATGGGTGAAACAAAGACCATGCAGGTCAGGTAGTTTAAACAGTAGGCTACAAATAATTAATTAGTCATTAATTAATTAATTATTCATAATCAAGAATCGAATCGTGCCTTTAGAATCAAAAATGTAATCGAATCGAGGATTTGGAGGATCGTGACACCCTTACAGTTTAGACAACAAACGGAAATGTTGAGCAGGAGGAGTCTGACAGGTTATAATAACTCTCCCCAAACTCTTTTCCCCATCTTTCCGAATGAAATACTTTACTACATCCAATCAGCTCACAGTAGAGAAAACAAGCCACGCCCACTGTTTTCTCATTTAATAATATTATAATGTTTAGTGCAATGTTTTATTGTCTGGTTTTGTGTTACGGTACAAAGGCATTTCACATTCTCTATACACTCACCGGCCACTTTTTTTAGGCACACATGTCCAGCTGCTTTTTAATCAGCCAATCACATGGCAGCAACTCAATGCATTTAGACATGTGGACATGGTCAAGATGACCTGCAGCAGTTCCAACAGAGCATCAGGATGGGAAGAAAGGGGATTTGAGTGACTTTGAACGTGGCATAGTTGTTGCTGCCAGACGGGCTGGTCTGAGTATTTCAGAAACTGCTGATCTACTGGGATTTTTCACGCACGACCATCTCTAGGGTTTACAGAGAATGGTCAGAACAAGAGAAAATATCCAGTGAGCAGCAGTTCTGTGGGCGCAAATGCCTTGTTGATGTCAGAGGAGAATGGCCAGACTGGTTTCAGCTAATAGAAAGACAACTGTAACTCCAATAACTACTCATTACAGCAGAGGTGTACAAGAGTCCAACCTTGAGGCAGATAGGCTACAGCAGCAGAAGACCACACCGGGTGCCGCTCCTGTCAGCTAAGAACAGGAAACTGAGGCTACAATTTACACAGGCTCACCAAAAATGGACAATAAAAGATTGGAGAAATGTTCCCTGGTCTGATGAGGCTCCATTTCTGCTGCGACATTCGAATGGTCGGCTCAGAATTTGGCATCAACAACATAAAAGCATGGATCCATCCTGCCTTGTATCAACGGTTCAAGTTAGTTGTGATGGTGTTATGGTGTGTGGGGATATTTTATTACCAATTGAGCATCATGTCCACACCACAGCACAGAGTATTGTATTTGACTGGTTTCTTGAACATGACAATGAGTTCACTGTACTCAAATAGCCCCCCCCCCACTCACCAGAGCTCTATCCAAAAGAGCACCTTTGGGATGTGGTGGAAAAGCAGATTCGATTCATGGATGTGCAGCCGACAAATCTGCAGCAACTGTGTGATGCTATCATGTCAATATGGACCAAAATCTCTGTGGAATATTTCCAGTCCGCTGTTGAATGTCAAAGGATTAAGGCAGTTCTGAAGGCACAAGTACTAGTAGGTTGTACCTAATAAAGTGGCCGGTGAGTGAATATTATTTCAAACTACTAAAATGTCCACAAAAGTCACTGTTAAACTATTGAGTTGAATTTTCAACATTAAAACGGCAACAGGGCAGAGATCAAGCTCCCACAATGCAATTCACAACCGTAAATAAACAGAAAACACTTGTGAATCACTAAATACACAGTGTTAATTGTGTTAATAAGTGCTAATTAACAGATATTTTCACAGTGTAGCATTAACAAAATATGAATTAAGCCATTAAGCATTATCAACAGTCAAGTTACTCAAATGTGCGCATTTGTAAGTGGATGCATCCACATGACATCCAGTTATTTCAATAGGAGTATATTTTTTTAATGCAGTTACAACTGAGTGAGATTGATGCCTCTTTTGTTTCTAGTGTTGTTTCTAGCACTTTACATTGTTTATATTTCACATTTTAACAATTGTTATTCGGTCATCTGTTTAGGCAGTGCATTATAATGGCTGTTAGTCACCACTGTGTAGAAACCAACCCTTTAAATTGCACCATGCTAAGTGGCTTGAGTCATAACGACATTAACTTTGTGCCAAACACCCACTTACACACTCAGTATTGTATTGCCGAGATTGATTGGCGAGTGCTGGTGTGTAATATGGATCTGTAGTATGGATTTTAGTGGTGGTTATATTTAAAGTACTATATTACCCACGCTCCACTGCTTCTGCTTTCAGCCTTAAGCCCTTAATATGCCCACCGTGCATGTATGTGCGGGTAATTAAGAGTGTGTGTGTGTGTGTGTGTGTGTGTGTGTGTGTGTGTGTGTGTGTGTGTGTGTGTGTGTGTGTGTGTGTGTGTGTGTGTGTATTAGAGCATAATGGCTCCACCCTTATTAGTTACAATACGACTTTTTCCGTTTTACCCACAAGGCATTGTTCTGTGCACGTTTTAAACGGAAAGGCAGAGCCCCTTTTTTGCAACAATGCCTGTCAACATGCACACCAAAACACACACATGACATATAAGTTCCTGCATTTTTGACACCCAAAATCACACACGTTGCTTTATCTAGTGTTTATTTTCAATAGGGGTCAGGAGTCATTTGTATGACTGCAGGTCAAACTTAAAGGAATAGTTCAGCTGAAAAATAAAATCACCCCATAATTTACTCGTTCTCAATCCCTCTTCTGTTTATGTGACGTTTTCAACACCGTCAGAGTAGTTTTAAGTTTTATTCTGGCTCTTTAAAGCTCTGTAATGGAGTTAGACCGTGACTTTTATTTTGAAGCTTCCAAAAAAGTGCAAAAATCTGTTGTCAATCTAGCCCATACGCCACCAGGGGGTTAACACATGTCTTATGAAGCATCTTAAGAATGGTAAAATTAAAATCTGCTGCATGTGAAACTGATATGGATGACTGTCGACAACTTTCGGGAACAGACACATCTCAAAATGGTTGTCAAAGTACACATCAAAACACACACGACAAATAATTTTCTGCGTTTTCGACACCCAAAATCACACACACGTTGCTTTATCTAGTGTTTCAATAGGGGTCAGGGGTCATTCATATGACTAGAGGTTGTTCCAACTTAAAGGACTAGTTCAGTTGAAAAATAAATTTACCCCATAATTTACTCCCCATCAATCCATCTTCAGTGTTTATGACTTTTTGAACACAGTCAGAGTAGTTTTAAGTTTTATTCTGGCTCTTTAAAGCTCAGTAATGGAGTTAGTTCGTGACTTTTATTTTGAAACTTCCAAAAAAGTGCATAAATCTGTTGTCAATCTAGCCCATACGCCACCAGGGGGTTAACACATGTCTTATGAAGCATCTTAAAACTGATAAACTTAAAATCTGCTGCATGTGAAACTGATATGGATGACTGTCGACAACTTTCGGGAACAGACACATCTCAAAATGGCTGTCATAGTACGCATCAAAACACACACATGACATATAATTTCCTGCATTTTGGACACCCAAAATCACACACATTGCTTTTTCTAGTGTTTCAATAGGGGTCAGGGGTCATTCATATGACTATAAGTTGTTCAAACTTAAAGGAATAGTTCAGCTAAAAAATTAAATCACCCCATAATTTACTCCCCATCAATCCATCTTCAGTGTTTATGACTTTTTGAACACAGTCAGAGTAGTTTTAAGTTTTATTCTGGCTCTTTAAAGCTCAGTAATGGAGTTAGACCGTGACTTTTATTTTGAAGCTTCCAATAAAGTGCATAAATTTGTTGTCAATCTAGCCCATACGCCACCAGGGGGTTAATGAATGTCTTGTGAAGCATCTTAAAACTGATAAACTTAAAATCTGCTTCATGCGAAACTGACATGGATGACTGTCGACAACTTTCGGGAATAGACACATCTCAAAATGACTGTCAACGTACACACTAAAAAACAGATGACATATAATTTTCTGCGTTTTCGACACCCAAAATCTCACACATAGCTTTATCTAGAGTTTCAATAGGGGTCAGGGGTCATTCATATGACTATAGGTTGTTCAAACTTAAAGGAATAGTTCAGCTGAAAAATAAAATCACCCCATAATTTACTCCCCATCAGTCCATCTTCAGTGTTTATGACTTTTTGAACACAGTCAGAGTAGTTTTAAGATTTATTCTGGCTCTTTAAAGTTCAGTAATGGAGTTAGACCGTGACTTTTATTTTGAAGCTTTCAAAAAAGTGCATAAATCTGTTGTCAATCTAGCCCATACGCCACCAGGGGGTTAACACATGTCTTATGAAGCATCTTAAAAATTATAAACTTAAAATCTGCTGCATGTGAAACTGATATGGATGACTGTCGACAACTTTCGGGAACAGACACATCTCAAAATGGCTGTCATAGTACGCATCAAAACACACACATGACATATAATTTCCTGCGTTTTGGACACCCAAAATCACACACATTGCTTTATCTAGTGTTTCAATAGGGGTCAGGGGTCATTCGTATGACTACTGTTTGTTCAAACTTAAAGGAATAGTTCAGCTGAAAAATAAAATCACCCCATAATTTACACATTATCATTCCATCCTCAGTGTTTGACTTTTTCAACACCTTCAGAGTAGTTTTAAGATTTATTCTGGCTCTAGTTTAATGCTTTAAGATGGTGTTAGACCATGACTTTTATTTTAAAGTATCCAATAAAGTGCATAAATTTGTTGTTAATCTAGCCCATACGCCACCAGGGGGTTACGCATGTCTTATGAAGCACCTTAAAAATGATAAACTTAAAATCTGCTGCATGTGAAACTGATATGGATCACATCTCAAAATTACTGTCAATGTACACACTAAAACAAACATGACATATAATTTCCTGCGTTTTTGACACCCAAAATCTCACACATTGCTTTATCTAGTGTTTATTCTCAATATGGGTCAGGGGTCATTCAAATGACTACAGGTTGTTCAAACTTAAAGGAATAGTTCAGCTGAAAAATAAAATTACCCCATAATTTACACATTATCAATCCATCCTCAGTGTTTGACTTTTTCAACACCGTCAGAGTAGTTTTAAGATTTATTCTGGCTCTAGTTTAATGCTTTAAGATGGTGTTAGACCATGACTTTTATTTTAAAGTATCCAATAAAGTGCATAAATTTGTTGTTAATCTAGCCCATACGCCACCAGGGGGTTACGCATGTCTTATGAAGCATCTTAAAAATTATGAACTTAAAATCTGCTTCATGTGAAACTGATATGGATGACTGTCGACAACTTTCGGGAACAGACACATCTCAAAATTACTGTTAATGTACACACTAAAACAAACATGACATATAATTTCCTGCGTTTTTGACACCCAAAATCTCACACATTGCTTTACCTAGTGTTTATTCTCAATATGGGTCAGGGGTCATTCAAATGACTACAGGTTGTTCAAACTTAAAGGAATAGTTCAGCTGAAAAATAAAATTACCCCATAATTTACACATTATCAATCCATCCTCAGTGTTTGACTTTTTCAACACCGTCAGAGTAGTTTTAAGATTTATTCTGGCTCTTTAATGCTTTAAGATGGTGTTAGACCGTGACTTTTATTTTGAAGTTTATAAAAAAGTCCATAAATCTGTTGTCAATCTAGCCCATACGCCACCAGGGGTTTAACGCATGTCTTATGAAGCATCTTAAAAATGATAAACTTAAAATCTGCTTCATGCGAAACTGATCACCTTTCAGGAATAGACGCATCTCAAAAGAACCACTTACCACACAGTTTGTTTACAGCAAAAGTTGACTACGAACAAGAAAACAAGATGGCTTGGTGTACTGTATAACCTTATACAGTATATTAAGCTTACGATCGTATACATCAGTGGTTCTCAACCACTGGTCTGTGGATCAAATGGTACCGAGCCACAGAAGAAATCATTAATTATTTCTGTTTTATTTATTTTTTTAAATGATCTTTTATTTTGAAAAATGACCGGATTCTCTCGCTTACATCTCGGTCACTTGAGCGCCCAGATTTAACCCACAAGCAGCAAAATGAGTAAGAAACGGACGTCTTTAGAAAGTTTTTTACTAAGGGGAAAAGGCCAGTAAAGCACCCGCAAACAGCCAAGGAATGGATCCACAGCCCACTTATCAACAAATCAAGTGAAGCTACCATGTCTGTGGCTGTTTGCATGTCGTGTCATTTCTAGGGTTCGTGCGAGTTCGTTATTTCCAATGCAGCCTGCGACCGCAAGCGGCGTCGCACTCGCCCCTTCCAGACGCACTAAGTTGAATGAATTCCGCGAGCGCATCGCAAGTCACGTGATCATTAGCTATGCTAATTATTTTCTTTATTTTCTATTTTCACCTGGGGACACTAATCCCTTTGACTATGCAGCACCACTGATTCGTTTCGAAATGATCCCAAGGTTTCCATAATCCTGGACCAGGCCGTATCCTGAGCAGCTGCTGTGGTGGTCATGAAGGAGGGGAAAGCATGAGACTGATTCCTGTGACGCTACAGGGACAGACAAGTCTTCGATAAGTTTCAGCATTCTCCACCCTCCGCCGCCTAGACTGCAGCTCTGCACAAGATGTTTGGCCATAGAAGAAATGGTCGTGCCCAACTGAGCCTGGTTTCTCTTGAGGTTTTTAATGCATCACTTTTGCCAATTGGTGAACTTTTTTCCTCGCCGCTGTCATCACTGGCTTGCATGGTTCGGGATCTGTATAGCTGCGCATCGATAGATTTGCTCTTCAGTGTTTGGACTCTCAGTAGTGATTATTAAAACACACTGAACTGAGCTAAGCTGAACTGAACTTAAACACTGAAAACTGAACTGACACTGTTTCAATTTACTATGATCTTCTATGTTTAGCTGTTTTCACACAATCTACATTGTAAAAGCACTGTACAAATAAAGGTTAATTGAATTGAACAAGAACTGACCAATCAGCTTCAGCTTGTATGGAAATTCACAAAAAAAAGCTGAAACAAAAGCTATTTGTTTAAGGCAAAATTAGGACAAATTTGTCTTTTTCTGTTTCAGAAACGTATCTGCATGCCACAATCTTGTCTACCTTGTCTTACTGTCTGCCTATTTGGTCTCTCACAACAAACGATATCTTGGAGCCAATAGCTAGACCGTACAATAGGGCCTATAAGATCCACAACAGACTTTCTGGATGGACACATCACTGTTTTGCTCTATAACTTTCTAAAGCTTTAACATTTCAAAACTACATTATGAACACAGGTATCAAATTTTAAATAGCTCTACCTCAGCAGCCCTTTGTGCTTTGGTACCAAAACTCAACACAAAGTCTGATCGTTCCACCAGATCCGTAACAAATGGATGTTTGCCAGTACCGGCTTTGAAAAACTGTTATGGACAGAGATCTTTCTTTTATGTTTTCACAACAGCCTGGAATGAGATCCAGCAACATCTCAAAACAATACCAACACTGAGACTTTTTAAAAAGTCACATGCTCGTCATCTGATGGTCAATTATCGCTGTAGCCACTGAGATAGTAGCCTGCTTTTCTTTATTTTATATGTTTGGTGATGGTTTGTACTGTGTTGATGGATGAGATGTCACTGAAACCTACTGAAAAACGGCATTCATGCTGAGTCAGTGCTTTTTAATTTTCTCCATAAATAAAACTTGTATCAGAGTGACAGCAATGTTTTGTCAGCTTGTCATCCTCTGAGAAAACTGTTGATGGTCGCTTAGCGAACAACGTGTAGTAAGATGAAATGACACAGGAAAAAAGTATTGAACACATGAAGAAAGGGAGGCGTAAAAAGGCAGTGAAGGCCCAGACAGCAGCTGAAAACTTTCAGTGGTTCTTCAGCAACCCTCTGCCCCTTGTCAGTGTAACTAAATATTTCCTGATTCATTCTTATTAGGACTTATAGCAGTGGTGCCCAAGCACGATCCTAGAGGGCTGCATAGTTTAGCTCCAACTTATTTCAACACGCCTGCCTGGAAGTTTCTAGTATTGACCTTTTTCTTCATTGCTGCATGGAGGGTGCCATAGTGACCAGCGCTTTCCGGTAGGCTAATTAAAACTTCAGTTAAGAAGCCAGACCAGCCTTTCTCAACTGGGTGTCAATACTGTTTTGATCTGTATT
Source organism: Danio rerio (assembly GCF_052040795.2). Classification (NCBI taxonomy): domain Eukaryota; kingdom Metazoa; phylum Chordata; class Actinopteri; order Cypriniformes; family Danionidae; genus Danio; species Danio rerio. The sequence continues at coordinate 4,870,944 of NC_141041.1, forward strand.
GATCGATACCCAGAATGCTTGTATCAGGATCGGATCGGTTCTAAAAAATGGGATCGTGCATCCCTAGTCTGAATGTGACTCTTTATACGCATCAGATGTCGACCGGAAGTTCTTAGCATTCTCCTTGCGCATATACGCAAAACACAAGGGGTAATTTTGCATTCTAAGGAAAAGGTCTATACCTAGAAAGATTGATTAGCTGGTTTAGGTTTGTCTAATTGGGCTTGAACTAAAATATGCAGGACACCAACCCTCCAGGACTGAGTTTGGGCATCCCTGTTTTATGGCAACAAACTCAAAACACAGTTTTTCTTGTAATGATTGAACATGTGAGTATTTTTAGCAGCAGATATAAAGAAAAATGATGATAAATAAAGACATTAACCATGTATGTGTACGCATGTGTGTGCGCGCATTTGTGTTTTCTCTTTCTCTGTAATTATGACCCATAAAATTCCAATTATGATAAAACCCTACAGACGGGGATGCTTGTTTACGTAATTGCCTGTGGGAGCACATTTGTTTGGTGATGTTTATCTCCGCCAAGGCTTGCGCTTGTTTATTTGTATAGTTTAATTGTGTTGACTATATAAATGACTCTTATCTTACATCGATAGTCTGTGGTAAATATGTAAATATGCCATCAGTGACAGATCCTCTCTCTCTCTCTCTCTCTCTCTCTCTCTTCTTCATTCTTTTATATTACATCTTACCTGTTTTTATGTTTTGTTTTGTTTTTACGCATTTTTATTATTTGTTTTTATTTTTATTTTACTTGTTTCTTTTATTCTTGTTTATGTAAAGCACTTTGAATTGCCACTGTGTATGAAATGTGCTATATAAATAAACTTGCCTTGCCTCTCTCTCTCTCTCTCTCTCTCTCTCTCTCTCTCTCTCTCTCTCTCTCTCTCTCTCTCTCTCTCTCTGTGTGTGCGTGCGTGCGTGTGCGTGTGCGCGTGTGTGCATGCGTGAATGTATTTGTCGTCTTTGAAAACCAAAAACTCTTGAGTGAGGTGAAACCTGGCTTTACTGAACAGTCTGAATTAAGGCTAAACACTATATTGTTTGAGAATCCATATCGCAATAGTGCTATTATTTATTAAAGATTAAAATATATCATTCCTAAAAATATTCATACAATTATGACCATGTTATTATGCATTTGAATATTCAATTTTTTTTTTCTGTATATTTTTTTGGCTCTCCAGAAAACCATAAAACACTCTGTAATTCGCTTTTATTTGTGCTCTGTTGTATTTATAAATGCTTGTAATTTATTATATTTTACGCAGATGCACGGCATAGGACAAGATTTGATCGTCCCAGTCGATCTAAATTAATGAATGTTTTTTAAATAGAGCTATTCAAATCATCTGCTGAGATTAAATTCATATTGCATATGTATCGCAGCAAAACAAAACAATCAGCAATGTCAGATTTTTCCAATATTGTACAGGCCTAATCTGAATTGTATGTTGCTTTGCAGAATCCCAGAAGTCTCACCTGTCGTCCTTCACGATGAAACTGATGAAGTTTCATTCCCCGAAGATTAAACGGACCCCATCTAAGAAAGGCAAACAACTCCAGCCTGAGCCTGCAGTGAAAACGCCAGAGAAGCCAGTCAACAAGGTAGAGCTGCTTTACCCACTGATTTTAACTCTCTGGACTTGACAGAATATTTAAATAAGGGTCTATTATGCAAAAAAAATGACTTTTAAAAGGGGGTTTAAACACAGTTGTGGGGCAGCAGACTGTGAATATAACCAGCTTCTAATGGTAAAAATGTATTGTTTTTGTTTTTTTATAATCGCACTTGAAAACAGTCTGCAGAAACGCTTTGATTGACACTCTCCATTTGTACGTGTCATCAGAAGGGGAAAGCCCCGCCCACTAGTGAACATCTTTCCCTCATTAGCATAGAGCATTAGTCTTGGTTTTTGAATCCGCCACTATGCTGACACACAGGCATTTGTAGCTCCGCCCTCTTTTGAAAAGAGCACATGATCTCATTTGAATTTAAAGTGACACTCACCAAAATCCCACACAACTATATATTAAACCCCGTATCAATCTGATTTTAGTCATCTAGTGGGGGTCAAAACCACAAGTGGCTATATGCGACTGCACAACAATGAAAGTGACTCAAAAATATAGGTTTTGTTGGGCCGAATCTCATTATGTTTTTGATGTCAGTTGCGGGCAGGAGGGAGGAGGAGGGGGGCCGCAAATGGCCTGTGGGCCGGCAGTTTGAGACCCCTGCTCTGGGCAAATTGACTGCTTTTGTAATGTTGGTGGCTTTTTTTGCCCCATTAACTTCCATTTATATTGACATTTTTTGATTGTAAAGCCATGACAGCATTGAATCATGCATTCTTGATTGTTGGTTGGTTTTCTCTGTTGGGAAGAGGTAAAATTACTTATTTTTACTGTTGATTATCAGGTGCAGTGCAAAAAAACCTTAGTTTCTAGTTAAAATATATATGGTTATATGGAGAATTGACCCTTTGCTAAGCCCCGCCCTCTTCAGTTAATGTTGCTACGCCTGTCAAGTTTTCATGCCTGGCACTAGAGGTCTGCATTCCCGTACAGCCGCGGGACCTGACCACATTTCTGCGGCGCGGGAATAAATTTCCGAATATATCGCGGGAGCGGTCGGTAACATGTTTAATTTTGGATGGGAGCAGGCGGTTCAACAATATCGCTCCCGACTCCTAATCGAGCACGCGTATGTATGTGTGTAAAAGACTGCATGATGCTGCGTTTAGCTTGTTTGTTGATGTCTATGTGTGCTTGCGAACGAGAGAGAGAGAGCTTTATGCTCTCTCTCTCTCTCTCTCTCTCTCTCTCTCTCTCTCTCTCTCTCTCTCTCTCTCTCTCTCTCTCTCTCTCGTGCGCATGTGTGGACGAATGTGGAGCGAGTGTGATACACGGAGAGGGGCTGTGGAATCTTTTGTATTTCCTCACCTTAAGGTTTGGTGAATTTACACCTTTTCACTTTAATCGATTTACTGTGTCACTGTTTCTACCTGGTATATGGTCACAAAGCACTAAAAAGTGAAAAGGGATCTGATCGAAGTCGCCAGTTTGGAACTGGCTTCTTTGATGATGGCGGAGAACGCCAATCTGGAGCAACTCAGCCTGCGGCACGGTTTAAAAGTGCCGGTCCGAGCTGAATGTCCTGTCGAAAAGGTTGTTTTGGCGATAGCTGAGGTTGTTGGTCATGATAGTATTAGATCGTATTAGATTATTAGATTAGATTAGATCTAGGATGAATGGCGCGGTTGTGGTGTTTCTGGATAAAGTTGAAAAAGTTAACGAAATTGTTGAAAGTGGTTTAGTACTTAATGATAGTTTTGTTAAAGTCTTTCCGCTTGTTAATCCAGCGAGAAAAGTTGTGCTCTCTAATGTACCTCCGTTTATCAGTGATGAAGCGTTGCAACGTGAGCTGTCAAGGTATGGACAGTTCGCGTCTGCAATAAAGAAAATTCCACTAGGTTGCAAGTCTCCGTTGCTAAAGCATGTAGTTTCTTTCCGTCGGCAAGTTTACATGATTTTGAGGTCAGACGTAGAAGAAATAAATGCTGCTTTCCAATTCAGAGTAGATGGGTTTGAATATGTGATATTTGCAACGACTGAAAATATGAAGTGTTACGGCTGCGGAAGAGAGGGGCATTTAGTGCGCGCCTGTACTGAACGAGTAAATGAAGCAAGCATAACAAACGCAAATGTTTCTCTAAATCAAGATGAAAATCAGGATATTAATGTAGAAGAACAGGACTGGATTAATGAAAATCCAGAAAGTATTGAGAAAGAAGACAAAGGAAAAAATGGAGAAACAGCAGAATCAACAAATAATGAAGTAATGGAAGTTGAAATTGATGAGGTGGAGAATGATTTCTTTAGAGAAGAAGAAAATCTATTTAAAGTACCAGCAGTGAAAAGAAAATCTAATTCTTGTGAAAAAACAGAGAAGTCAAAGAAAAAGACACAAAATGAGGAAAACATAGAGCTCTGAGATATCCGATTCAGAAAGTGAGCAAGAAATGGTAGGATGTCTATGTGTGCTTGCGAACGAGAGAGAGAGAGCTTTATGCTCGCTCTCTCTCTCTCTCTCTCTCTCTCTCTCTCTCTCTCTCTCTCTCTCTCTCTCTCTCTCTCTCTCTCTCTCTCTCTCTCTCTCTCTCTCTCTCTCTGTGTGTGTGTGTGATTGAAAGAGAGAGCTGGGTGTTTTATAGCTGGGTGGTTTTCAGTTTTGTTCTCCCCCCGTCTGTTAGCGGGAACGGATGCGGCGAGTAGAAAACGGGGCAGGTCGGGCAGCGGGACAACAAATGCTGAATATAGGTTCGGGCAAAAACCTGGCGGGAGTGGGATTCAAAATTTTGTCCCGCGCAGATCTCTACCTGGCACGTCTATTACAATGTATATGCGCCGTTGTCAGACATTGTCGTTTTTGGCAAACAGGTGAGATATTTGAGAAAGCCAGACGAAAAAGGACTGCAGTGTGCATTACAGGGGTATATTAACGACATGATCAGGCAACCGATTGGAAAATAATTCAATCAAAATTAAAGCTAGGTTAGCCTAGCCGCCTCGTAAGCTGACCATTCAACAGCTTAGTTCATGCACAACAGGAGAGGTGACATTTAAAAATAATCTTATAATAACTTATTAAACCTTGATTATCTTTTTAGCAAAAAAGCCAGATAGATTAATTGTTGTGCAATGAAATATAGCGTTACTAACCGACGAGGAAACAGTGCTTTTACATCATTCATTAACAGAAAGAACAGCCAGAAAGGGGAAATTGATGGATTTTTGCAGAATATTGGCATCATTGACCCATAACAATGTACAGTACCTATATCTGTCAGCGTGTTTGTGTGCTTTTTATACAGTTTCTATTCGAATTTGCAGTTACAGGGAATAAATAAATAAATTAAAATGCAAATCTAAGTATAAATAGCAGAAGTGAACAAATTGATTTTTCCTACCAGCAAATATTAATCCGACACCAAATATAAAAGCAGACACTAACCCGCTATAACATAGTCACCAATGACTAAATCTCCAAAAGACTCTCTGTAGCTCTGACATGGGCACGAGGGATATAAATGACTGAAAAACAGCTGCGGGTGAAGCATATTGATCGCAGGGGCTCAGATTGTGATCATATCTCAGTTTGGTTCTGTTGACATGTTATTTCAAATATTCATAGGAGACAGATGGAAATATGATTGCTAATAGTATGACTACTATGATGAGGGATTAAACTGCTTTGAATTTTTGTAGGAATCACAGTTTAGATCTGTTTAGGGTAAGAGGTGTGTGAGTTATTGCTGTCGATCTACTACTGAATGTGTCAGGGATATCAAAACAAAACCCACTTAACCCCGCTCATTTAACCCCCCTCACACAGCTTGATCCGCGCTGGCATTTCTCCCCTTTGTTTTGTTTCTCCCCTTTGTTTTAGGTTTTGAAAAGGTAAAAAACTCCACCACCCTGTCCAAACTTTAAGGATACCTTGTATTAGATTTGCATAATCCATATGCACAACGCCTCGGCTTGTTTGCCTCGCTCGAAAGCTTGACAGAACTCCTGCGCATAGCTAAGCCATGATTGGTGGGTGACTGTTTTTAGGTGTGGCTTAGCGAAGGGTCAATAGTGTGTGTGGTCATTTGTGAGTGTGCAATTACCTTGATATGTTTAAGAACGCACACACTATAATCTGCTGTTTTACTCCAAAGAACTCCATATAAAAGTCAGAAACATATTTATACCAGCTTATCTAAAGGGTTAATACTGCCAACTGATGATCAACAGTAAAATTTATACATTTTACCTCTTCCCAACAGGGAAAACCACCAACAATCAAGAAGAAATGTGGTTATAATGGAAGTCAATGGGGCAAAAAAAGCCACCAACATAACGAAAGGGTTGCCAATTTGAACAGTACACAAGGGTTAAATATAAACACACACAAGCTCTAAATCATGTGCATGTGTTGCCACAGAAGGTGAGTCGACTGGAGGAACAGGAGAAGGATGTGGTCAGCGCTCTGAGATACTTTAAGACGATTGTGGACAAGATGAACGTTGACACCAAAGTTCTCCAGATGCTTCCTGGTTCGGCTAGTAAAGTTTTAGAGGCTATTTTGCCTCTGATGCAGGTCGAGGCTCGGATACAGCACAGGTGAGTATTCACTGCTAATAAACATCGTATTTTCAGCTTGCACTCATGAGCCGATGTACACTACCTGACAAAGGTCATGTTGTCGATCACAAACCAACAAAAAGTGTGACTAGAAATGTTATTTAATCATAAGCCTAGCATGTATCCTCACTTATTTTTCCTCATATTATTCCCTTTCTCTTGCACCACAGCTCCGCCATGTCCTCCTGTCACAACCGTGTTTATCAGAGCTTGGCGACTCTGATTCGCTGGTCCGACCAGGTGATGCTGGAGGGCATCGACCTCGACGACAAGGACACTGTGACGACTGTTACCACGGTGATCAAAGCTGTGCTGGATGGTGTGAAGGTGAGGGATGAGAAGTGCATTTGTGACAAGGTTAAAACAACACTGGCATATTTATAACCTGTGTGTGTGTATATCTTGGTAACAGGAGCTTGTGAAACTCACTATAGAGAAACATGAGCAACCGTCCCCAACATCCCCCAGCAAACCAGCGCCTCCTGTGGCCAAAACAGAGAGGTACTTTCGTTAAGGCTGATGTGGATTTGTCTGTTTTTGCATTATGGGTACATGTTGTTATGTTATAAAAGGCATCTTTTGAAGGCACAATATTTTATCATTTTGTCCGCCAGAGTAAGGCCCAATCATAATTCTATTTTTGTACCCCTTCCCCTTCCCCTTGGCCCTTACAACCGAGGGTGAAGGGGAAGGGCTTCAAATTTTACCCCTAACGCCTGTTTCACACCGCAAGCGTCAGCGGCGCGTGAGCAGAGCGTGAGCAGCGCGTATGTCGAGCAGTAGCAGCACGCAGGCGTTTGCCTTTCACACCAGCTGCGTCTGCAGCGCGCAGCTCTTCGGCAGCTGCTGCAGAGATCAACCTATCTGTCTATTCTATCTAGTTATCCATGTCTCTCTATATACAAATACACTTTTTAAACTTTTCATCTGCACCAAGGCCCCTCCTATGCTGTTTCTTTAACCTGCAAATGTTTATTTTACTAATTTTATAGATCAAATAGTGCTGTATGCTTCTCAAGCTAACTTATATGAGAAGTGTCTACAGTCAGAGGACAATCGCCTGTGATATCATGTCATTTGTTTTTTGATTATCAGGTTGCTGTAGACCTAGTTATAATCATATTTATACAATATAGTTATAATGATATTTATACATGATCAAACTAGTATTACTTTCTCCGCTTCAGTGATGTCCAGCGGTAGAATAACAGCTCGTTAATTCATCCTCGTGCAGATGATGAGACGGACAAAAGTAACTAATGCATGCCATTCTTTTACTTATTTTTGTGTTGTCTGATTCACAGTGCAAACAGCTCCCGGTAGGAATAATTCGAGTGAACATAAAACAAACCCGATTAAAACTTTCTTGCTCTGCTCAGCTTCACAGAACACAGCGAGCTCACATAATCCAGCAAGCGTGTCGAACTACACTACCCACAATACACTTCGCCATGGACTACAAATCCCGTAAATGTTCCATTTCCCCTCTCCTACAACACTAGTGTGCAACTTAAGCAAAACTGATAGTAAAATAGTTTTACATTTGGTTTTGTAGTTCGGGCCTAAATAAATGTTTGTTGCCGTTTTTAATCATTTTAAGTTCATTTGATTGACTATATATAAACCATTTGACATTATTAACGCATTTATTGGGTAAAATTGCTAGTTTTTACTGTCATTCAATGTGTTTTGGTCATTATCATAGCACTGTCACTTTAATTGAGCGTGAGCAGCGTGTCAAAAATAGACCCAGCGCCGAAACTATCGCTGCACTGCTGCTTCGGCGACGCTCACGCCTCGCTCTGACGCGCTGCTGCTGCGTGCGGTATGAAAGCTCTCATTTGTTAACATGGACGCCGAAAACACACGCGCTGCTCACGCTCTGCTCACGCGCCGCTGACGCTTGCGGTGTGAAACAGGCGTAAGAATTGGGACAGCACTACAGCACATGCACACGTCATCATATGTCCTCTTGATCTCCTGCTTCATGTGAGATCAGACGATGGCGACTGCTGTAGTGATTCCAGTTGTGTTATTTTTTGGTATTCATCTTCAGGAAATCACTGAAGGCATATATCATGTTATCATAACGATCTAATGTGGCAATAAGATCGTAACTTTACTATGTATTTACACAGTGGCCATATTCATCAATGTAAACACACCAAAAACAACATTAACATTATAGCAGACACTGTTAAAAGCCCATTGACAGCCACTAGACATTACTGACAGGGTATTCGAGAGTCAGAATGCTGTGGGACTGCTGTACAGGAGTTATTAATAAGCATGACGGTAAAACACGAACGCGGTTATGAATATATTAAAACATGTGTTTGTTTGTCGTAAAAATTCTTAATAATGACAATAAATACTAATTTGTGGATCTCCTTACTTCCTGTTTCAGCAATAATCCCGTTGTGAAGGTGTATTCTGGGAAATTTTCTTACCCCTTGGTTTCAAGTGTGGTCTGGAAAAATCTTTGTTCGAAGGGCTATCTACCCCTTTGCCTTAGCCCTACGCCTTCAAGCTAAAGAGATTTGCGACCCCCCCCCCTACCCCTTGGCGTGCTCGCGCAAAACGAGGGGTTAAGGGGAAGGGCTAAGGGGTAGAATTGGGATTGGGCCTATTTGTATTCACAACAAACAAGGGCTTAGTTTGATGACGGGGTGACTAATTGTGGAGTCATGGGACAAGGTTATAATAGTTTCTATTTCGTTTTGTTTTTTGTTTTCAAATTCAGTTCGTTTTAGACGCAGATTTACCAGTTTTTATTAGTTTCTATATTTTGAATTGTCTTAGTTTTAGTTTAGTTTTTATTGGTTTTTAGTATTAGTTTTTTTTTCTAAATGAGGATATTTGTTAGGTGCAAGATTCAAAATCAACTGGATAAATATTGTATAATAAAAACTCATACATTTTTTGAAACCTGTATTCAGAGAACACATGAACACTACCACAACCATCTACCCATCCTCAAATTCCAATACAGCTGCCCACAGGATAGCAGCCCTAAGTACAATATGTGTGCAAGGCTGCTTCTGAGGTTAGATACAAAGTAGTGATGGGAAGTTCAGATTTTTAACGCGGATTGTCGGACTGAACATGTAGTCGGCATTCTCAGCAATAGTAATTTCAGTCAGTTAAAACATCACCATGATCTGAAAAATGTCTAACAGTAAAGATTTGCAACCCAACTGAATCATGATTCACTTATTTAAACTTTATTACGATTGTCTGTTATGAAATAAACTTACGTTTTTCACCAGATCCTCTCATTTAAGCCCTCGATTCACCCACACTGCAGTTGTTCAAGTTTAGTTCAGTCACACAGAAGGCTGCTGTTTGTGTTTGGTTTACCGAATCACGCATGCGCTGTATTATCAGTTCACCGCTTCTCAATGTAACATTACTGCTACTGTTCTAATAACTGAATGAGAGTATATATTGGATTATTTAGAGCCGGAGGGGGTATTAGGCTTGTTAAAAAGTAAGTAGCTTGTGGATAAGTGTTTACTGGAGACGCAAATCGTTTCAAACGATTCAGTTCGATTTGGTGAACTAGTTCAACCGGTTCACTTAGAAGATCCGGTTAAAAAGATTTGTTCGCGACCGTGATACAGAAATAAACCCCATTATTGGGAACAAATGTGTTAAAGTAATAGTTTTAAGTGTCTATATTTAATGCTGTCACCGTGCTGCTATCATGTCCACTCGTTGTTTTTGTCGCGGGAGCAACAGCGAGGATGACTGGAGGAGAACCGGCTCGATCTGGCCAATGGCAGAAGGACTACAGACTCTGAGGTGCCGTACGGGTCAAACACCTGTAGCGCAAATTATATTTACTTCTAAATGGCTTACAGTAAGATTATGTATTAAATACATTTTAAAATACGAAAACGAAGAAGGTTTTTGCTATAATTCTAGTTAGTTTCAGTTAGTTGTATATAAACAATACAGTTTCAGTTAGTTCTATTTTTTTTTTAAACTCTCGTTTTTATTTTTATTTCAGTTAACGACAATTATTTTACATTTTAGTTTTCTTTTTTTTTTGGAAGGAGAAATGCCATCATGCGGTGTTCACATCAGACGCAGCTTGCGCTAATAGAAAATAGTAATTAGATTCTTGAACTTTTGATTCTACTTGCCTTACTTGCATGTCAACTTTGCTTCATTTGTGCGGGAAATGCACATCACAATAGACCCATATTCACATCATTGAAGGTACATCTGTTGGCCAGATGACTCTAATTGCTTTGATAAATGACTAACATGGATTTTATCAAGAGAGTAGCTGTGTATTATGTGCTTTAAGAAGGCTGGAAAATGTTATAGATTCGTTCAGTGCCATGCCTGGGTCCATCAGATCCTTCAGAGGTGCACCAGCTCTGTGCTCTGTGGTCATCAACTCCTTCAGAAACTGCTCTTTGATGACTTTCGACTGAGCCGGTCCTTATTTGATGACCTGCTGTCCCACTTCGACAGGAAGATTTCACCTCGGGACGCTAACAACAGGCCCTAGATCAAAAATACTACTAATGCAAGCTCCTGATTGGTTGATTCGGTGCAAATATCTGCCAAAGTTCAGATTTGTCAACTCAATCGAGTTAATAAACCATTAATAAATAAAAAACCTTTAACTATGACTTTTTCCCTCAATAAACATTTAATTTGCTGCTTATTAATAATTATTAATGTAGTACTTGGGCTTCAGTGTAGGGTTGGATTAGGGATGTAGAGTAAGATCATGTATATATTTATAAGTACTAATAAATAACCAATATCTTAATAATTGGCAGATATTAAGCCACTAGTTAATACTTAAAAGCTTAACAAAAATCTAGACCATTTATGAGTTACTAATGTTTCTCTGTCTTGTTGTGTCTCAGTGGGTGTGAAAATCCTCTAACCGAAAGAGAGAAGGCCATCCTGAGTAAGACCACGCCCATTGTCACGCCCACTGACAGCTTGACTGACATGTCAGAGGAGGAGGCTCCGCCCAAACCTCCTCTACCAGGACCCAAACTAGCAGAGCACAGGTGAGGGGGCGTGGCTTAGTCTAACAATACTTTTATTTTGCTTTTAAAAAGGAACCTATTATGCAAAAATCACTTTATAAGGGGTTTAAGCAGAAAAGGTCTGTGAATATAACCAGCCTCTAATGGTAAAAATTAATTAATTCCATGTTTTATAATTACACTTAATAAAAACAGTCTGCAGAAACATTTTGATTGACATTCTCCTTTTGTATGTGTCATCAGAGAAGGAAAGCCCTGCCCACTAGTGACCATCTCTATCTCATTTGCATAGAACGTTAGTCTTGTTTTTGAATCTACCACTGTTGACACAGACATTTGCAGCTCCGCCCTCTTTTGAAAAGAGCACAATCTCATTTGAATTTAAAGCGACAGTCACCAAAATCCCACACAACTACATTTAAATCAGAGGGGGTAAGCCCCGCCCACCAGTGATCGTCTCTATCTCATTAGCATAGAACGTTAGTCTTGTTTTTGAATCTGCCACTATGCTGACACACAGGCATTTGTAGCACCGCCCTCTTTTGAAAAGAGAACAATCTCATTTGAATTTAAAGGGACAATCGCCAAAGTAGCTCGCAACTGTATTTAAACCTCTTATAAAACTGATTTTTACATGATAAGTTCTCTTTAAACCAACAAATAACCACCCTAACCCTACCCGTTTCCCACCTCAAGACCACCAGAAGTGTTCTCCAGTACATAATGAACACATTTAAGTACATTATATTCATATTTTGATGTAAGTACATAGTAGTTAAGGGCACTTAATCTAAAGTGGGACCAACTTTTCTTTAAAACACTATAACTTTACTATAGAATATTATAAAAATAGCATCTGATATGTTTATATATGTATATGTATGTTAATATGTAATTTACCTTTCCTTATAAAATATTAGAAATATATATGGAGGTTTAGTATAATTATATATTATTATTACTATTAAGAGCTTTAAAAGTTCTTAAATTTCACTTTGGAAAAGGTGTAAGAACCTGATTCTGATAAGAAATGCGTAAAGAAGACTACACCGAACACATGCTAAATAATGTAAGCAATGATTTTGCCAATTATTAGGTTGATATTGGTTGATTTTATACCTTACTGTTTCCTTCTTAGCCATCAGATTGAGGTAAACATGCTTGTTGGTAGTGTGTATATGCATTAATGAGGTCAACATTGTGTGCTGTAGTTCAGTGTGTGCTGTAGTGCAGGTTGAAGTGCATTAGAGTACACTGTTTATCTTTAGTGTGATGGTGATTTCCCGCAGATGAGTCATGCTCATTCTTAAATCTGCTTTATTTCCGCTTGTATCTAAATATATGTGAATGAGGACACATCCGATATACACACTCACACTCATTCATATGACAGCATCCACTCAGTCAATGACTTCTGAAGCAGAAGTTTGGTTTTCCGCTTATTTTTGTCTGATTTTAGAGACATGATGCAGTAAAAGAGCATCATTTACACTTTTTCAAAAGGGGAAATGCTGATGGTTGCCAGTTATTGTTACTGTCTGGTGTGTCTGTGAGTGTGTGGAGGGTGTGTGAGATAATGTTAGCTATAGACTTAGCGTATGTGGCATTTAATTTTACATTAGTGACATTTAAAGCTATCGTTCATGTCATTGAATATAAATGTCACACTTCCTAACGTCAGTTCAAATAATCATTTTTTTTAATGCTTATTTTCATTAAAAAAATATTGTGCAGTTTTTTTTGTTGTTATTTTATTTATATGAAGAAAAACATGAGGATGTAAGTAAAGTTTATACTTTATCAGTAATGCCTAGTTCAGACTGCATGATTTTAGCCCCGATTTTGGCTCGCCGACAGGTTTTGAGAAATCGCAGCCGGCCTGAAATCACAGGCAAATCGGTTTTCGTGCACGTAAAGGACAATCACACAGTATGAACTATCAAAGACGCGATCTGAGAGAATTCAAATCATGCCGTGTGAATTGAGTTTTGACTGAAAATAACATCAGCGATTGCCTACAGCCAATGAGAGAGCGGCATTCACTTGTGTGTGCGTGTGTGTATACCTGCTGCAGGCCAGCGGGAGGCTGGGGGAGAAGTTAAAAGCGCTCTTTTTCGGTTTATTTGGACCCACGAAATGGAGAAAAAACTAGTGGAGGTTTGACAGGACTCAGGAGCACCCATGTCTGTTTGACGTTTAATACAGAAAGAAATTAGTTTATTATCAACGTTGAGGAGAAATGGCTAATTCCCTTTAAACCCAGGTGATCAAACATGTACATGTTCTACCCCATTAAAGGCTTCTTTCTCATTATGTAGTTAATATCAAAAGATATACTACGTGTTTTTGACTGTGAGACGTAGTTTGGACGAAGTTGTCGGCGATTCTTCCTATGGTAAAGTCATGCAATGTGAAAGTCCCTGTCGCCGATCCATCTTGCAGTGTAAACAAAGCAGCGACGAAACGCTAGCCATGATAGTCAAACAGTGTGAAAACATCTGTGACACGACTACTTTGAAAATCATGCAGTCTGAACTCGGCATAAAAATGTATTGTGCGAAAGTGCAGGATAGGTGTTGTCCAATATCACATTATATTTCTAAAAAGGAAAAAAAATTAGGATATAAGAAGCTCATTCATTATTAGATGTAAAAATTAAATTGTAGGTTGGCTGATAGCTGATATTAAAACATTTATATATATATATATATATATATATATATATATATATATATATATATATATATATATATATATATATGTATATATATATATATATTAGGGCTGTCAAATGATTATACACATTATATTATACTATATTATATATATGTTATATTATATATTATATTATATACATAGATTATACAGGATATACACACGCAGGGCCAGAGCAAGCTGAACTGGCTCTCTAGGCAAACGACAATCACGCCGTTATTCGTATTGAAGGCAGAGGACCGTGAGGGAGAGTGTAGGTGTAGCGGATGAATGTGAGGACCGGGGGTTTGCTCACTATTCTGCTGCCCAAGGCAGCCACCTAGGTCGCCTCTATGGACGCGCCGTCCCTAAACACACATAGGCCACAACAAGAACTAAAAAACTGCAACTGCGTTATTTTTTCTGTTGTTTTTTTTCCGTTAAATATTTCAAACTTATCACGTGCGTTAACGCGCTAATTTTGACAGCCCTAATATATATATATATATATATATATATATATATATATATATATATATATATATATACTGGTGGGAGGCGTGCATTATAGTGTCCCACCAGTGATGATATACAGCCACATCACACTGCTACGAGTGTGATATTGCGTATATTCAACAGTTCAACGGCATTATTGTGTGTATAAAAAAGAAAATCAAACACTGAGAGTCTAAAAACCCCTTTGTATTAGGAACTACTTTCTTCCGCCATTCATACACATCTGCAGCTGATGTTAGAACAGCAGAAACCGTTACTAATACACCAACGTTTAGAGCTAGTATTTGAATGATTCTCTAGCATAATGTCTAAAGTGATGACAAAACAGCTGATTTTGCAGACATTTTAAGATAAGTACAGAGATCTCTCTCTACGTAATTACAGTCTATTACAGTCTACAATATTTATTTGTTGCAATCGGGATATCACAATAATTAACCCTGAAAAAAAGCAGAGCAATCACTACCAGACTGCTGTTGTGTTTGCGATTAGGAAGAACGCTAAACACATGCGGGGATTTCTTCTGTCTTTCTGCCAACACAAACACATTCCTTTTGCGAGTCCATCTCACTCTTAATACACTACAATTACGATGGTATCAACTTAGAATATCACTTACCTGTTTAATAATGATTTTATTAGCTGTAGTTAAAAATTACGCTGTATTTTTTCCTTATTATGTTGTCTGTGGGTGCTTTCACATCTGTAGTTCGCTTCATTTGGTCCGCACCAAGGGTAATAAATGATACATTGTTGCATCTTCTGCCGTCTTTGGGTCGTTTTCACACCACACTGCTGGCTTTGGTCCAAACCATTTGAAATGAACCAAAATGCAGTCATCTGACAAAATCCACATCTCTCATTGGCCAGATGTTGTTAAACATATTTCATAAACTGCTTATTGATTGGTCAGAATTCACATGCAGGAAAATGCCAGTGAACTCCTGCAAGTAAACAAAACCTTTTACTCTGGAGGGACGACTGCGCTGGCTGATTGTATGCCTGCTTTAGACAAACTATACATTACGAAAAAGAAGCTCGGTCGCGGCTGGAAAACAGTGTTTAATGCGTCGCTCGTCACTTCAGGAGGAGGCGTGAATTAATTTAGCAAAACTGCAACATGGTCATCTTGCGGAAATATTATCAACGATCCATCAGGTAATGTTTTCCCCTCTCTCTCTCTGTTGGTAAAGCGCTGTCAACAAATATTTTCCTCCATATCCCATAATGGATTGGACCTGTTTTAGTACGGATCATATTCTCACCACAAACAAACCGCTCCAGGGTTCGTTTGAAAGCGTACCGAGACCACCTCTTCAAGCAGGTCTCGGTACGCTTATTTGGTCTGCTTTTGGTGCGCACTCAAGTACGATTGCTGCATTCTCACCTGCCC
The DNA here is from genome assembly GCF_052040795.2 of Danio rerio. Taxonomy (NCBI): domain Eukaryota; kingdom Metazoa; phylum Chordata; class Actinopteri; order Cypriniformes; family Danionidae; genus Danio; species Danio rerio. Next base: position 4,886,775 of record NC_141041.1, read on the forward strand.
AAACAAACCGCACCAAAAGGGGAAACAAACTCTAGTGCGATTCAATCGAACTAAATAAGGCAGGTGTGAAAGCACCCTGTGTCGCCACCTTATGGATGGACAACGTCAATAGGCTGATGGCCGCCGACATGCTATCTCTCAGAAATTATAAATATATAAAATAGGCACTATCTTTATAAACTGCATAGCTGCAATTTAAATAACTACATTCTCGACTAAAACAGCCTGAAAAGTACATTGTTGTCCCACAGCTGCAACATTTGTCAAACTGTAGAGTGTCCTCTGCTTATTGCTGTATGTGGGTGGATTAATACACAAGAGAGAAGGGTGAACAGGCAGTACAGCATATATATTACAACATATAAAATGTTGTAATATCAGGCATCAGAATAATACTGATAATCGTTTTTTTATTTTATTAATTTTTATTCTATATTTTTTATCAAACTTTTTTTGAAGTAGAAAACTGTAAATATTGGTAAAGTTAAATTGATTATCTGTATTTTTTCTTATATAATGTTGTAATATCTGCCGTCAGCCAATCTACACCAAATTTTGCATCTGAAAATGAATGAGCTTTACTTAAATACTCATTTTTATTTTCATAACTTTAAGTATGTCATCCTCTCTGGGTGAAGTCTATGTGGTTTGTTTTATTCACTGTGATTCTTTCAACTGCTGTCTCTGTTTCTGTTTCTCTCTCCATCTTTGTGTCCTCCAATCAAACGCCGTCTTTGTCTTCCTGTATTTTCATTCATTCTTTTTCTTTGTTTGTCCTCTGCTCATCTTCTTTCTCTGTCTTCTGTGATGGTTTGCTTGTCCTGGGACAGGAACAGGATGCAGTTGTGCTCCGATCCTGTTACCGGGCAGCGGAGGGCTACGATGATGGAAACGTACGTTAGCCAATTGGGTGCTCTGTGTGCATTATGGCATCACACAGTCATGCCCCTCGCCCTCTGATTGGTGGCTGCATGTGGTTGTGTGGCAGTCTGCGTCCAATAGGATTGCAGACCGCTGGCCAATCAGGGGAGAGAGACTGGTTGCAGTGAATTTGCATGGCTAACCAATGAAGCCTAATTTGTAAATACCAAAAGGAGTGTGAATGAATATTTGTCTTTTTTAATTATGCTTTGCAATCGATCTTAATGTGAATACATGCAAACATTATATCACATAAAGAATATACAGTTGAAGTCAGAATTATTAGCCCCCCTTTAATTTTTTTTCTTATTTAAATATTTCCCAAATGATGTTTAACAGAGCAAGGAAATGGTCACAGTATGTCTGATAATATTTTTTCTTCTAGAGAAAGTGTTATTTGTTTTATTTTGGCTAGAATAAAAGCAGTTTTTATCTTTTAAACATCATTTTAAGGACAAAATTATTAGCCTCTTTAAGCTATATATTTTTTTGATAGTCTACAGAAGAAATTATCGTTATACAATAACTTGCCCAATTCCCCTAACCTGCCTAGTTAACCTAGTTAAGCCTTTAAATGTCCCTTTAAGCTGTATAGAAGTGTCTTAAGAAATATCTAGTCAAATATTATTTACTGTCATCATGCCAAAGATAAAATAAATCCATTATTAGAGATAAGTTATTAAAATATTATGATTAGAAATGTGCTGAAACAATGTCTCTGTTAAACAAAAATTGGGGAAAAAAAATAATAAAACGGGGGGGCTAATAATTCTGGCTGTTAAGAATTCTGACTTCAACTGTACGTCTACAAACAACTGCAGTTTCACCTTTTAAACAGAGATGGAGACAAAGAGGCAAAACTTACAGCTTTAAATTCGAACTGAATTAATTATTCTGAAAATGACAGATAATAGTCAAATAATAACAAAGAAAAGGGGTCTCAAACTCAAATTGGAGGGCCAATCCAGTGATTGACAATTCATAGGAGGGCCGTTTTAACATTCAAGCACAAGAAACAAGTGATGTAATTGGTGCTTCTTAGGACAACAGACATGATGTTTATATTTCAAGCATTACCTATCACAAATCAACAAATCAGCACTTTTTTTTTGCTTCACATAACTGCTGAAATATAGTTGTGGCTGTTAAAATTTTGACATTTCAATTAGAGCTGTGAACCTACTCTGGTCTCACTGTTCGGTTACGATTATCATGCCATCGATTCAGTTCATTTTGATATCTCGGTGCACCACGGTGCATTGACGATGCTTTCCATACACAGTTGTATATTTTTTTTTCACAGCACAGCAATTCTTGTATTAAAATGTATAAATATATTTATATACTATTTGTAATACAATATTGTCCTTTAATAATACATTCAGATGTATACACTGTGCCTATAAATTGTAATACAATATTGTCCTTTAATAATACATTCAGATGTATACACTGTGCCTATAAATTGTTATACAATATTGTCCTTTAATAAAACAGTCAGATGTATAAACTGTGTCTTTAAACAACACAAGCATTTATGTTTTAACACTATTTTTGTTGATTTTAGTAACTTTTAACATGTACAACAAAAATCTGATTCAAACATACACAATAATAATAATAATGATGATAATAAATGAAAAGTAAAACAATAGAAAAAATAATGAGGAGTTTCCTCATCTCAGCTTATGGACTTACCGGCACATACAGTCAATCCGGGGAGATATAAAAAGCACATAAATTATTTAAACTAAAACCGAGAAAACCACAATTCACAAGCTCGTATTGAACCGTGGAGGTCGTACCTAATGGTTCAATATTATATTGAGAACCGTGGCATCCATAGTCCTAATAATGATAATAATGATTATTATCTTTTCTTATCAAATAAAACATTTATCCGACATTTTTTTATGCGCATTTTCAAAATTTATGCACATCTTGGCGTTTTTTTTAACTGATTTTTTATGCACATATCCAAAATGCACATAAAAATAGGTAGATGGAAACGTAGCTTGTGGGAGTGTTGACAGGTCTCGCGCACAAAGAACGAAATGGGTAAACGAGATAAATGTTCCACTACTTAATCAGTCCTGGATGCTTTGTTATTGGGCGGATACAAAAAATGTTAAGGATGTTAATAACAGTAAAAAAAAAAAAAAAGTGTCACTAAATATACTTGGTCGGCTGTTGATATACCTGGGCGGCCACCCAAGTTAGAGCCTATGTGTGGGAAGCACTGCTATATATTTAAAAAACGTTTCAGATTATGAGACAAAATGTTCTAAACGGAACACATTCCTTCAGTATTTAGTTCTAGAAGCGCATCCCGCTTTGATTTCTCCCTCATTAGTTTATTCTGATGTTTCCATGGTTATTATTGAAGTGTAAAGAATAGTCAGGGAAACCCAATATCTGCTCTGCTGCTTTTCTGTGTGTCTCTGTGTGTGTTCAATTAAACTTCATTCCGGACCCTCACTAACAGACCGTCTGTGCTCGTTTTCTTTGACCTTGTTGCACTGTTTGTATCATACTGGCGAGCTCATTTACATAAATCTGCATATTCTGCCGTAGTCCACCGGCTCTGCCTCCGAAGAAGCGTCAGTCGGCCCCGTCACCCACCCGTGTGGCAGTGGTGGCCCCGATGAGCCGGGGTCCATGTAGCCTTAGCCTGCCTCCTGGAGCCCTCAGACAGGTACAACAACACATTCAAATTCCAAATAAGTCTTTGCCCTTTCATATTTAAAGGAATATAATAACTGTAGTACTATCTGGAAAATAAGCAATACTTTTGATATAAGCAATACTTACTTTATATACTTTTGCTCTTTTTTTCTTAAGTTTTTTTAGGTGGCTTTTTTTTGCTTCTTTTTTTCCTCCCTTGTTTTTATTTTATTTATTTTTTTCATTTATTTTTTGAAGATATATTGTTATGTGTAACTAAATTCCGTGCTATGATGACAGTACATTACATTTTACTAGTTATTTTCAAGATACTAATGTACAGTTGAAAGCAGAAGTTTACATGCACTGAATAAAGTCAGATGTTAATGTGACTAAGCTTTTTCTCTTTTAAGTAAGTTAGGATTATTAAATTTGTTTATGCTTAATAGCAGAATAATAAGAAAGATGTTTTTTGAGAAATTGTTAGAACTTTTCTTGAAAGTCAAGTTTACGTACAATAAGATTATTCTGCCTCTGAAAAAGCTCAGATGATGATGTCAAGGTTTTGGAAGTTTCTGATTGGCTAATTGACAACATTTGAGTTAATTGGAGGCACAACTGTAGAATAGTATTGAAGGGAATCCTCAAACACACTGCTTCCTTCTGTGACAACATGGGAAAATCAACAAGCCAGAATCAACAAAAAAGCCAGATTACAATTTGCTAAATTACACTGGGAGAAAGAGTAATTTTTGGAGACATGTCCTGTAGGCTAATGGAACTAAGATTGAACTGTTTGGCCATAATGACCAGTGTTACATTTGGAGGACAAAGGAGAAAGCGCACAAGCCTAGGAACACCATCCCAACTGTGAAGTATGGGGGCGGCAGCATCATGTTGTGGGGATGTTTTGCTGCAGGAGGGACTGGTCAGCTTCACAGCATAGATGCCATCATGAGGAAAGAACATTATGTAGAAATACTGAAGCAACATCTCAAGACATCAGCCAGGAAATTAAAACTTGACCACAAATGGGTCTTCCAAACAGACCATGACCCTAAGCACACTGCCAAATTAGTTCAAATGTGCTTTAAGGAGAACAGAGTGTATGTTTTGGAGTGGCCATCACAAAGCCCTGAACTCAATCCTATAGAAAATTTGTGGGCAGAGTCAAAAAAGCTTGTGCGAGCAAGACAATAAATTTGACTCAGTTACACCAAATCTGTCAGGTGAAATGGGCCAAAATTCATGCAAACTATTGTGAGAAGCTTGTGGAAGGACACCCAAAACATTTGACCAAAGTTATACAGTTTAAAAGCAAAGCTAAAAACTACCAAGGAAAAGTATGTAAACTTTTGAATGTCTAGAAATTAATAATAATAGATTAATACAAATAATAATACAAATATTTGAGTTTTAAATTGGCTTTTTAATAATCATACATTTTCTGTGACTTTCACTATTTAATCATTACTAATTTATTAGCAAAAATTAAAATTTTATTTCAATATTTAATCATTATTTATTTTAGATAAAAAAATATATATTGAAATTTGAATAAATTATTTAAATCGTAAAAAATAAATTTACAAGTTAATATTTTTGATCAAATGCACTATCGATGTTTAAGGCTGCATCAGTATTACAGTTTTTATGTTATGCAGTTTTTTTTTGTCATGCCAGCAAAGAAAGCAAAACATTTTACAGACAAGTGATTTTTAAAACCACACACTGAAATAGTTGTGCAGGTCTGCATTGTGGTGTGTGTGTAAGTGTGTGTTGTCTGTGCTCCAGCAGCAGGAGTTTGATGTGGATCTCCTCCAGAGGCGTTTCTCAGGCGGCAGTCAGTCGTATGATGGAGAATCTCCTCGTCTTTCTCCCTGTAACAGCATGGGAAAACTCAGCAAATCTGATGAGCAGCTTTCGTCTCTGGAGCGGGACAGTGGACAGTGCTCTCGCAACACCAGCTGTGAAACGCTTGGTACATACACACTGATTGGGAGTGTGTTTTGTTTTCTCATTTCTGTTAGCTGATTGAGTTTCTTCAGTAATGTTTCATACAAAGGTTCAAATTAAAATGTTATATTGCATGAAATAAAGCAGCATTTCCATCCAATGAGTCAAAAAGGACAAAATCGTCACTTCCTGATAAACTGACAGCAAATATCAGACAGAAAAATGTTTTTGTTTTTTTAGAGGTAGGAGAAGCCATTGCAGGTCTTTTTTTCTTCTATAATAAATTTCTTGCGCCTCAAGCCGACTTTCCACTGCATATGACAAGCGACAGACCGGAAGTCATTCATTTCCAATGCAGGGTAGTCTGGAAACTGCGTAGAGCTCCGATCATCTCTGTATGTTGAAAATTCGGATATGATTTGAGTTAGATGCTTTAAAATATTTGAGTTTCTGCGACTAGATCGCATGCTACTGCAAAAGGAACTATTTATTTCCGCCGTTCATACACCTCTGAAGCTGACCGTCAGAACAGCAGAAACCGTTGCTCATTCACCAACGTCACTTTAGAGCTAGTGTTTGAATGATTCTCTAGTGTAATGTCTAAAGTGATGAGAAAACAGCTGATTTTGCTCACATTTTAGGATTACAAGGCTGAACAGCATGAAATGCCATCAGTCTACAGAGATTTCCAAGTATTTTTCTGTTGCAATCGGGAGAACAATAATTAACTCCCGAAAAAGCCAAAACAAACACTAGCAGATTACTATGGTATGAATACAGCACTACAAAATACAAAAGAAAGAGATCGATTTAGAAAGTCATTTACCTATTTGATAATGATTTGTTCAGCTGTAGTTTGAAACGTACACTGAAAAAAATGCTGTTGTTCTCCGCTAAGCGCCTATTTTGCAGTCTCTGTCGCCATCTTGTGGCAGAACATCAACCGTCTTTGCTCTGCTTAGTATGACAAGCTAATGGCCACCGACGATCTCCGAAATTATAAATATTTAAAATAGGCACTATCTTTATAAATGAATTGCATAGTTGCAATCTAAACAACTACATTCTCGCCTAAAAAGCCTCAAAAGTGCATTATGTTGTCCAACAGCTGCAATATTTGTCAAACTGTAGTACTCTGCTTTGCCACTCATGTGGGCAGAGTAATACACAAGGGTGAAGAGGCTGAAGGAGTGCTGATATTACTTTAATATCTCATGGCTATCAGCCAATCGGATTCGAGAACCGGACAAAACTGTTGTATAAATGAGCAATATCACACGAGTAGCAGTGCGATATGGCTGTATATCGGCACTGTTGGGAGGCGTGCGTTGCTTTAGTGCCCCCACCAGTGCCGATATACAGCCATATCGCACTGCTACGAGTGTGATATTGCGTTTATACAACAGTTTGACGGCATAATTGTGTATATAAAAACAAAATCATACATGGAGAGTCTTAAAAACCCTTTTGTATGAGGAACTACTTTCTTCCGCGTTGGATTCCAATCATAAGCTGACAGTTAAACAGCTGAGCAAGCATCTTTTAAACTTTACATCTGTAGTGTCTGCTTTTTGCTGGCTGTATGTGGGCGGAGTAATACACAAAGGGTAAAGAGGCTGTACGGGTGCTGATATTACTTGAATGTATCACGGCTATCAGCCAATCAGATTCGAGAACCAGACAGAACTGTTGTATAAACTGCAATATTGCATAGAGCATATATATAATACATCAATATATTATATCAAAATTCATATCATATGTGTATTCACAATAAAAAAGTTATTTAATTATAATAAAATTTAAAAAGCTGAAAGTAATAATAAAACAATATATGAACACACTCTATCTCTGAGCTGCTTTTTACTGTTATTTATTATTACTTTGAAGTTATCACTCTATAGTTCAACCACTGCCTTAATTAATAAATAAATTGACTTGACCATCAATAACTTATCAGGATTAACTTCTTTGTTTCTTTTCTTTTTACAGAGGGATACGATCCAGATTACGACTTTTTAAATCAGGATCTGTCCGTCTCGGAACCGCTGCAGTTTCCCACCAACACTGGCGGCAGTCTGAGCCCTCTTCCAGAGTGCAACACTGAGTCTCAATCTCTAAGCCCCCCCCACATCCCTGCACGCCCACGCTTCAGCGCTCCAGTAACCAATCAGGCCTCCCTAGACTACTGGACTCCACCCCTCACACCTGGACAGGGTAATAGCGTGCTTCCCCCTGCCCTCCCACAGAAGAAGCGCCGCTCTGCACCAATCATATCGGCGTATCCTCTGTACGAGCGCCTCCCGTCACACTACGATAACCTATCAGAGGAGGAGCAGCCGACGCCGCCGTTTCCACTGGTTACACCGGGGTCGCCGCAGGTCAACGGAGACGGTGTTTTACAGTACACAGACGCTGACAGTCCACCGCCTCTGCCGGAGAAAAAGGGCAAACAGAGTAAGAGAAAAATCAGTCAGAACAAAGCAGATTTTTTTATTTTGAGGGCTCCTATTTTATCCCTTTTACAAGATGTTAGATAAACCTTTGCTGTCTCCAGAATGTGTCTGTAAAGTTTCAACTCAAAATACCCGTCACATCATTTATTCTACCCATTCTGCGCTCACAGCAACGTGTTGCTGTTTTTGTAGCCTGTGCCTTTAATGCAAATGAGCTGCTTCTCCCCGCCCACCGTTCTCACATGCGTTTCTGCTTCTAATGCGTTATATCAGATAAACAGCAGTCAGTGACAAAGTTAGACATGGATGAAGCTGATTCAGGGTTCATTTTTTGCAAGTAAATTTATTTGATATACAGTTGAAAGCAGAAGTTTACATACACTGTATAAAAGGCACATAATCATTTAAAAAACTTTTTCTCTTTTAGGTAAATTAGAATTATCAAAATGGTTTCTGTTATGCTTAACAGCAGAATAATGAGAGAGATGTTTTTTGAGAAATTGTTAGAACTTTTCTTGAAAGTCAAGTTTACATACAATAAGATTATTCTGCCTCTGAAAAAGCTCAGATGATGATGTCAAGGTTTTGGAAGTTTCTGATTGGCTTATTGACAACATTTGAGTTAATTGGAGGCACAACTGTAGAATAGTATTTAAGGAAAACCTCAAACACACTGCTTGCTTGTGTGACAACATGGGAAAATCAACAAGCCAGAATCAACAAAAAAGCCAGATTACAATTTGCTAAATTACACTGGGAGAAAGACTCGTTTTTGGAGACATGTCCTTTAGGCTGATGGAACTAAGATTGAACTGTTTGGCCTTAATGACCAGTGTTACATTTAGAGGACAAAGGGGAAAGCGCACAAGCCTAGGAACACCATCCCAACTGTGAAGTATGAGGGCTGCAGCATCATGTTGTGGGGCTGTTTTGCTGCAGGAGGGACTGGTCCACTTTACAGCATAGATGGCATCATGAAGAAAGAACATTATGTAGAAATACTGAAGCAACATCTCAAAACATCAGCCGGGAAATTAAAACTTGGCCACAAATGGGTCTTCCAAACAGACCATGACCCTACGCAAACTGCCAAATTAGTTAAAATGTGCTTTGAGGACAACAGAGTGAATGTTTTGGAGTGGCCATCACAAAGCCCTGAGCTCAATCCTATAGAAAATTTGTGGTTCTGTCAGGAGGAATGGGCCAAAATTCCTTTAAACTATTGTGAGAAGCTTGTGGAAGGACAACCAAAACATTTGACAAGTTATACAGTTTAAAAGCAAAGCTAAAAAAATACCAAGGAAAACTTTAGACTATCTAGAAATTAATAATGAATTCTCTCATTATTCTGGCATTTAACAAATGTAAATCATTTAGGTAATCCTAACAGACCTAAAATAGTAAAGGTTTAGTATGACTAAACGTCAGACATTTTTTAAAACAGGGTTATGTTTTTAAAGTGTATGTAAACTTACACTGGACATGAAGAAGTTCTAGTAAACTACTTGGACCGCAAATGACTTTTTTGTTTACAAATGTACTTTTTAGCAAATTTGCTTTTTTTTTTTGCAAACTCTGCGGTCCAATAAGAAATCCAATCCCGTCCGAATGCGAATGTCTTCGATTGCCGAAAAGTTTTTTCTTTTATAATACCCCTTCCAAACGGGCCAGGGCTGGCCAAGTGAATTGTGTCTGAGCGTGATTCAGAGCACTCACACTTCTCAAACGATCCGGGAAAAGGGCCTGGGCACGGTTCGGATAGCATAGTGTGATTAGGCCCTAAGAGCGGTGTTACTACATCGATGGTCATTCTCAAAAACCCATAATAGGAGCTCTTTAAATTTCAATCTGCTCAGTTTCAACATAAATTTGATCAGATTTCATCAATTGTGTTTTTTATTTCATGTCTATCCAGTTGACATTTATAGGGATTTTAAGAAGTAATGTGTTAAGCTACTTGAGTAATTAAATACTTTTCAGCCAGAGTAATTAGTACATTATTTAAAATACTTTATCGATCATGTAATTAGTAATGAATTACTTTTTTTAAAGTCACTTACACAACACTGTCTTTTAAAGATGCTTTTTCATCAATCGAAACGCAGAATATGCAGTTGACGTTAAAATTATCCGCCCTTCTGTGAATTTTTTTCTTTCTCTTTCAAATATTTCCCAAATGATGTTTAACAGAGCAAAGAAATTTTCACAGTATTTCCTATAATATTTTTTATTCTGGCAAAAGTCCTATGCGTTTTATTTTGGCTAGAATAAAAGCAGTTTTAATTTTTTTTAACCATTTTATTGTCAATATTATTAGCTTCCTTAAGCATTTTTTTCCGGTTGTCTACAGAACAAACCATCGTTATTTATTACCTTAACTTACCTAATTAACCTAGTTAAGCCTTTAAATGTCACTTTAAGCTGATTACTAATATCTTAAAAAATATCTAGTCAATTATTATATACTATCATCATGGCAAAAATAAAAGAAATCAGTTATTGGAGATGAGTTATTAAAACTATTATGTTTAGAAATGTGTTTAAAAAAATCTTCTCTCCGTTAAACAGAAATTGAGGAAAACATAAAAGAATTCAAATGTAATTCTAATTCATCTGTTTTCTCTGTGTAGTCCTGCAATACATGCAGTTTGTGGAGGATTACTCTGAGCCGCAGCCGTCCGTCTTCTACCAGCTGCCTCAGAGCGAGAGTATTTACGAGCAGCGCAGGAACAAGCGCTTTCAGGAAGTTTACGGCCTCAACGACTCCTACAGCAGCTCCGACTCCATTCCTGCTTCAGCTGCAGATCCGCACGAGCGCGTCCCACCACCAGCGCTGCCTCCAAAACTCAGACAACTGGTGAGTTATGATCACATCAAACGCATGTTATCAGGTCAGAGGTCACGCTCCTAAACCTCAGAGGTCAAACTCAGGTACGTTAGATTAGATTAGGCCTCATGTAGCAGCTTTGGTGGCCCTGTCAGGGTCAATGTAAAGGAGAGTGGAAACTATAAATGTTTTTTATTGTAAAAATGTTACAGATATTATCAGATTGCGAAGATTATGGACCTGTCCTGCTGTTGAATTTGTGCCCCCAAATTTTTTATTTATTTATTTATTTGTTTGTTTGTTTTTTGTTTTTCTATTTATTTGTTTCTTTGTTTATTTATTTTTGTTGCTTTAAATATAAATTTGGGGAAATAGCTCACATAGTTTTCTTTTGTTTTCTCTCCTTTAGTGTTTTCTTGTTCAAAGGCAACATGAAAATCAACTTGATTTCTTAAAAGTTCATATTTAAATATATGAAAAGTTCAGATGCGAAAGCCTCTAAATAGCATGTGAAAATTTCTTTTATATGAGCATAAATTTTCTCAACCTCCTATGTTTTTGGTCAGTTATTCCTCTTTAAAGGCAATGAAAAGAACTTAACCATCACCAAATTAGTAAAATTGCTAAACCAGACCAGGGTGGGGCCAAGTCAAAGCACTCACTCTGGTCCCCCGGGCTCTGCGATTGGTTGGGGAAAGTCCAAATTGAACCAAAAACAAACGATTGCAATTGGCTTAGGGCCTACTCACACTATGCCATCCGTACCGTGCCCAGGCCCGTTTCCCGGATCGTTTGAGAAGTGTGAGTGCGCTGAATCCGGCTCAAGCACGGTTCACTTGGCCGGCCCTGGCCCGGTTGGAAGAGGTGTGCCTGAGCGCGGTTCACTTGGGCTTTGGCACGGTACGCTTGTGTGTGAGTGCAAAACGCGTCAAAGCCCGAAACCGAGACGTGACTTTTAAGGGTCTATTTCATATGGATTTATTAATCATTCTTACTGTTCAGTGAACGCAAACTGCCGTAGTTTATTAAAGACGCAAACCCCTCACTGCACGACAGCTGCGCCTTCAGCAGACCTCCTCATTCCTGCAGCACGAGGGCTTTATGATTGTTTATGAGCGCCAAAAGTGGCGGATCTGTTCGGTGAAATATCTGACTGCGTGTCACCGCATCCCTAAGGACTGTTAGGCGAAATATTTGACTGCATGTCACTGCATATCAAACGACTGAAACGATATAACTACAGAAATCTCCACTGTGCTACTGGGTGAGAGCGTATGGCAAGCCGTTTTAGCATTTAAACCTTGTTCTGACTATCCATAAATATATTTAGAGATATAATTATATTTTGACTAGTCATAATTATAATTCGACTAGTCAGAATGACAATTATAGATATCTGCAATTACAATTGTACTAGTACGAAATCAGATTGGAGATATCTGCAAATATATTATGACTAGTCATATTCCTCCGTTGACTTCCATTTAAAAATATTTGCAGATATCTCTAAATGAGATTTGACTCGTCACAAATCCAATTCAAGATATCTACAACTGTAATTCGACTATTAGTAAATTAATTAGAGATATCTTCAAATATATTTGTAAATATCTCTAAATATGACGAATTAAAGACATCTCCAAATGTATTATGACTAGTAAAAACTCAGTTAGTGATATCTCTAATTACAATTGTGACTAATCAAAACTCAGTTAGAGATATCTGCAAATATTTTTCAATGAAAGTCAATGGAGGAATATGACTAGTCATAATATATTTGCAGATATCTCCAATCTGATTTCGTACTAGTACAATTGCAATTGCAGATATCTCTAATTGTCATTCTGAGTAGTGGAATTATAATTATGACTAGTCAAATTATAATTAGAGATATCTCTAAATATATTTATGGAGTCAGAACAAAGATTTAAATGCTAAAAAGGCTTGCCATAGAGAGCGCTGCTGAACAGCGCAGCAGCGATGACGTAAGCGTGCCGAGGCCCAATATGGTGTGAGCGCGGGCCGTCGGGGGAGACGGGAGGGGGGACAAGCGTGCTTTGGCCCGGTTCGAGGCAACTGTACCTAGTGTGAGTACGGCCTTAAAGGGCCACGAAACCCCTGTTTCAGCAGGGTGTTTTCACACCTCTAGTTTGGAAAAAGTCAGGAAAGTGGGCGTGTCCAGCTCTGTTTAGGGGGGAGTGTCGGAGGAGGGGAAGTGCATAAAAATGGGAGTTTCGATTTGAGCACACGCTGATTTTTACAGAGGCAAAACGTACACACAGACATAGGGGAGAAAGACAGTGACTGTGTCGGTAGGTAGCGTCAGAAAGCCGTGTGTGTGTGTAGACTGTCCTGTCACAAAATGTGGCAAAAATCCTACACGACGGTGTTCACATGTTTATACTCGGAGAGCAGCATTTACAGCAGATCTTTCAGTCTATAATATTGTAGTGATATTAACGTACTGTAAACTTAGTAGCTTAGAAATCATTTGACTAAGGTCCGTCTTTAAACACTGAAAGAGTACTGCTGACAATACAAACTAACTTTGCCTCTTAATAAACAAACAAAGAGCACTGATCGCTCACCAAATCTGTAGAGACAGGACTATCAACACCAACTAAAACAGTGTCTTTATTAAGAGGTGACGAGCAGCAAATCCAGATTTCACCATTTCCAGATGAGTAAAGCTCTCGGGTAAAAAAAAAAAAATTCCTTAGACACGTATTGTTGTCGAGCGTCTCATGCACTGATCCACAGGTGAGTCCAGCTGCGCTCTCATAGCAGGAAAATGATAACAAAACCTTCATTCCAGCAAATAATAAAAGCAACACTGACGACCCGTAACTCCAAACAATTCTTCGTCTCTCGCTTGTTTTGGCAACACATGTGGCGTCTCTTTGCTGTCTGAACACTGTAACAGGTAAAGGTCTTCGAAGCTGTCATGCATATTAATAAAGTTGCACCGCATACACAATAGAGTGCGCTGATTGATTTGAGCCAAGTCTATCTCATGAATTAATGCTGCACGCTCAGCGACGTCACAAAGTACTTCCAGGTACAGACGTCCAGTCTACACACTGGAATACACACTATTATCTCATGGCTGTGACGCAGCTTCAAAATTTAGTTTCAAACCAGAAGAACGAATTTGCTCGAAATAACGCAAAAACCACAAATTTTCACTTTTTAGTGAAGTATATGTGTCCTAATGGTGTTTATAGCAGCGTGGGACATATATATGACTGTCAACATCTCAAAAAATGTGTTTTGGTGTTTCGTGACCCTTTTAAGATTGCCAATTAAAGCCAGCGCTTAGAAGGATTAATAAACATGATCAAATCATTATCGTTTATCATTTATGTTGCGCGGGTTTAAATTGAGATCACGACCTTTCAATGTTTAGTCGTGCAGCTTTATACTGAATGCATTAATGCAGGCTAAACAAGCAGTGACAGAAAACACCTTTATTTACCAGCCTAAGAAAGCATTTAAGTAGGTAAGTAAGTCCCAACACAACTTCTTCCGTCAGGATTATATTTTACGGGGAAGCCAAAATGCTTTGATACATGTGATTTGAATGATGCGGGAGCCGATCTCTCTGCAATTATTATCATGTTGGATTAACCTACAAATTCTAAAAAGTTTTTAATCTGTGGGCCATGTGCGTTTTGGATCAAACGTGATCCATTACACCCCTAATAATAACCCTGATGTATAAGAAAAGGGTTTCTTTAGACCAGGGGTCACCAATCTCGGTCCGGGAGGGCCGGTGAACCTGCAGGGTTTAGCTCCAACTTGCCTCAACACAACTGCCTGGGTGTTTCAAGTATACCTATAAGACCTTGATTAGCTTGTTCAGGTGTGTTTGATTAGGGTTGGAGCTAAAATCTGCAGGACACCGGCCCTCCAGGAACAAGTTTGGTGATCCCTGCTTTAGACTCTCTTGTTGCCTTTACTTTTCCTACTTCTACTTTTTCCAGCTTTTACTATATTTTCCTGCTGAGTTGCTTTAACTCACTGTGATCTTTTCTTCTGTTCTGTATCTTCTTTCTCCTGTTGTGCTTCAGGCCTCCAACACTACTACTTTTCCTCCTTCATCCTCCTCTTCTGCTTTTTCAACTCTACCTCCTCCTGCTGGGCTTCCGGAGGAGGTGGAGCCTGCTCTTGGTCTCAGCCTATCAGTGTCTAGCTCTTTCCTCAGTGGCCACGCCTCTTTGACCACTCCTGTGGTGAGTGTCCTGCTGATGTTGAGCAATTAAGAAGTATTTAATATTATTAAGAAATTGTTTTGTGGTTAAGCAAATATTTCAGGGTGCATAGAGGATAATAATAATAATTTAAATTATTGATATTATTATTATTGAATAAATAGTATTATTAAATTAATATTATTAATTTGATAAATATTTATAATTGTTTTCATTGTTTATAATTATTTAAATGTAATATTATTATTATTATTATTATTATTCATTATTCATTATTAATATTATTATGCTATAATCATCATTATTGATCATTATATTAATAATAACATTTATTAATACTGTTGTTATTATTTAATAATTATTATTATTTGTATTTTTTTCTTAATAACTATTAATCTTATTATTTATATGTATAATTGTTTTTACTATATAATCTATATTTATAATTGATATTATTAACAGTTATAGTCATATAATAATAATAGTTGTTGTTGTTATAATTATTGATGATTATAACTTTAAATATTTTTGTTTTAATTATTATTGATAATGATGATGTTAACATTGATACTTTTTATTGCTATTGATATTATTTAAATAATAATTATTATTAATTTTGACTATTTGACTGATTATTAATATCATCATCAATAATAATAATTAGTCAAAATTAATAATATTTATTATTTAAATAATATCAATAGCAATAAAATTTAATACATACATAAGATTAATTAAAATTGTTAATACAAAAACATATTAATAAGTATTATAAGTAATAATTAATAAGTACTATTTATATGTTTGGTATTAACAATTTTAATTAATCTCATGTATATATTAAATTATTATTATTATTATTATTATTATTATTATTATTATTTGTATTTTTGTTTTAATTATTATTAATCTATTTATATTTATGTTTTTTATCATTTATATTTATAATTGATATTATTACCAGTAATAATTAAATGATAACAATTATTATATTATTGTTCTTGTTAACAATATTGATGATTATAATTTAAATACTATTTTATTATTATTAATGATGATCATGTAATTATTAATACTTATTATTGATATTTTTATTATTATTTAACAATTAGTAATTATATTATTGTTATTACTAGTTATTATAATAATAATAAATATAAATATTATAAATAATAAAAAGTAAATAATAAAAAATAAAATATTAATGCCTATAATAATCATTATAGCAACAATAATATTTGTTATTTATATTCATAATAGTTTTATTTATATTTAGAATTGTAATTATTTTTAATTATTATTTATTGCATTTTTAATTGGTTTAAGTAATATTAGCATTTTTTGCATACACATACCTGAATCAGTAAGAACTTTAGTCAACAATTGTTAACAACTGTATATCCTAAATATCTCAAAGGAGAGTTATTTTTAATTAATAAATATAATAAATTATTTTAGTTGATACATTTACATACAAAATTAGATGAATTGAATTGAATAAATACAGAAGGGGTGTTTATGCCCATTATGTTTCTTGCCATTAAACTTACCTGTCATCTGTGTTCAGTGTGTTCTGGTCATCTTCTGTGTGGTTTGGACACACATCTGTTTTTGGCATCGTTTTCCTCATGTCTCCTTGGGGTGCTTATTAATCAGCTGTTCACATGTGACTTAAAGATTATTTATGGTGTGTGTGCGCATATGTGCAAATATGAGTCCGTGTGCGTGTGTGTCCGGTTTAACGAGTCCGTTTTGAATCCAGAACCGAAGCTGAATTAAAGTGTAAGTCTAAAAGCTGATTTAATCTTGATTTATCTCTTTATCAGGGTTTAAGGCTTATCAAAATGCAGCTTAATCTTGATGTAGCCTTAAAAATAAGTCTGTCCTTCATACATATGCTTTTTTTTTGCTTGTGTTTGATTAAACTAACATAAAGGGCCCTGTCATACACCAACATATTTATAACAATCTGCATTAGTATAATGTTGTTATTATTATTGGCAGTATTATTGGTCGAATAAGCGTAATCTAGTGCAGTGGTTCTCAAAGTAGGAATCGGGACCCCCTGGGGGGGTCGCGAGACAATGAGGTGATTTCCAAATGCTTGGTGATTTCCAAAAATCTCATATATTTTATTAGAATGATCATATTTTATCAGTTATTATATTTTATTTGTGACCCCTGGGGTAATTATGCTAGATTAACATCACAACAATGGCGTTAGTTGCAGCAGGTTGATTCTGCAGGACAATAATAAACTTTGACACCTTCATGGTTCTTGCACATATTAAAATTTAAGGCCACGACTGAACAAGGAGGACGATCTCCAAGTGGCTCCAAAATTAAACCAAGAATAGTCTTGTGCTGTAAACATTGTGCTCATCATTCTCATTAAGTGAGGTGAATATTAAATTAAACAAACGAATAATGATTATATAAAATGTATATGGTTGTAAGACTGTTGCACATTTTTTGTGTTGCGCCATTGTGTGCAATATTTGTGTGCTTATGATAATAGTCGCCAGTCACTGGAGTGGTTATTTTAGGGGTCGCGGGCTGAAATGTTTGAGAACCCCTGATCTAGGGGCACTGAATGATTACAGCTGAGATGAACAATAGACAGGAAAATGCAATCATATGAAGAAATAGAAAAGTGTATTTAAACAGCGCTAAAATCACTCTGGCTATTGCTGACCTGAGATCAGACAGCTGTTATTCTCTCCAGTGATGAGTTTTAGAGACTAGGTTGCCATGGTAATGGAATCTGGGAATTGTTCTGGAATGTTTCGTGCTCTTGACCTTTCACCTCAGAGGTCACAGCAGCAGCAGCAGCACAATGTTTATATGTGTGTAAGAGAGAGAGTGTGTGTGTATTTGGAAATACTATGTATATGTGTGTATGTATGTATACTGTGTGTGTGTCATTAGGATACACTTTTGTTTTTATGTGTGTTTGCTTCAGGAAAGGCAATGTATGTATGTGTGTGTTTAATTTATGTATGTTTATTTGTATGTGTCTGTTAGGAAAGACTTTGTGTGTGTGTGTGTGTGTGTGTGTGTGTGTGTGTGTGTGTGTGTGTGTGTGTGTGTGTGTGTGTGTGTGTGTGTGTGTGTGCTTAAGGAAAGACTTGAATGCATATGTCTGTGTTTGTGTGTGTGTGCACGCATGTGCCTCAATAAAGATTGTGTGTGCTTATGTGCACGCTTATGTTACTAAGGAAAGACTGTGTATATGTGTGTATGTGCCTATGGGAAGACTTTACCCCTGTGTGTATGTGCACATAAGGAAAGACTATGTATTTTTGTTTATGTAAAGACTTAACACTGTGTGCATGCGCGTGTGCCTGTGGAAAGATTGTGTGCACGTGTACGCTTGTGTGGCTAAGGAAAAAGTGTGTGTGTTTCTCCTATTTCTCTTTATTTATTTGTTTATTTATTTATATTTTACCTATTTGTCTTATTTATTTGTCAATGTTTTATTAATTAATTTATTCATATTTTATCTAATTGTCTCATTTGTTTACGTGTTTTACATTTTACCTATTTGTCTATTTATTCATTCATAATTTGCCTATTTCTTTTTATTTATTTATTTATTTATTTATATTTTACCTATTTGCTTTATATTTTATCTATTTGTCTATTTATTTATATATTTATTTATATTTTATTTATTTGCTTTATATTTTATCTATTTGTCTTTATTT
This sequence comes from Danio rerio, assembly GCF_052040795.2. NCBI lineage: Eukaryota > Metazoa > Chordata > Actinopteri > Cypriniformes > Danionidae > Danio > Danio rerio. Next base: position 4,905,517 of record NC_141041.1, read on the forward strand.
ATATATTTGCTGTATATTTTAACTATTTGTCTATTTATTTATATATTTATTTATATTTTACCTATTTGTCTTATTTATGTGTCAATGTTTTATTAATTAATTTTTTCATATTTTATCTAATTGTCTCGTTTATTTATTTACGTGTTTTACATTTTATTTATACATTCAAAACTTGCCTATTTCTTTTTATTTATTTATTTATATTTTACCTATTTGCTTTATATTTTATCTATTTGTCAATTTATTTATTTATTTATTTATATTTTACCTATTTGTCTTTATTTTTTTAATTCATATAAGGAAAGACTTTACCCCTGTGTGTGTTTGCGCACACATAAGGAAAGACTATGCATTTGTCTCTATGTAAAGACTAAAGTGTGTGTGTTGTGTGTGTGTGTGTGTGTGTGTGTGTGTGTGTGTGTGTCTGTCTGTGTCTGTGTGTCTGTGTGTGTGTGTGTCTTTGTGTCTGTCTGTCTGTCTGTATTTATGCATGTTTATTTACATGTGTCTGTATGTGTGCCGAAGGAAAGACTTTACACTGTTTCTCTGTGTGTGTTTGTGTGTGTGTCTGTATGTGTGCGTGCGTGTGTGTGTATGTGGTTAGGTGGGTGTGTATGCACGCATGTGCTTCAAGGAAGATTGTGTGCGAATATGTGTACGCTCATGTGACTAAGGAAAAACTGTGTGTGTGTTTGTGTGTGTGTGTGTGTGTGTGTGTGTGTATATGTTTGTGTGTTTGCCTTAGAAAAGGCTATGTATGTGTGTATTTATGTATGTTTAATTACATGTGTCTGCATGTGTGCCTAAGGAAAGACTTTACATTGTGTGTGCGTGTGCGTGTGCGTGTGTGTGTGTCTGTGTCACCATATGGATGTTTTTCCTCCCTCTATCTCTCTTCCTCCTCTGAGTCCCGCTGGAGTTCTGCATTCCTGAATGTCACAGACGGGATAAAATGCGGGACGCTCTTCCCAATCGCTCAGGGAAACATGTTGCACCATGTTTGTGTGTGTGAAGTGATGGTGTGTGTATGTGAAGTGATTGTGTGTGCGTGTGCATGTGGGTGTGTGAAGTGATAGGGTGTGTGTGTGTGTGTGTGTGTAGTGATGTGTCTGAGAAGTGATGGTGTGGTGTGGTGTGTGTGTGTGTGTGTGTGTGTGTGTGTGTGTGTGTGAGATAGAAAGTGTGTGTGCACGCTTTGTGTTTGTGTTAGAGAAGTAGTGTGTGTGAGTGAAAGCGAGTAAGGGTGTTAGTGAGTGAAGTGTGTGTTTGTGTGCGCAGTGATGTGTATATGAACGAAAGTGAGTGAATCAGTGAGTAAAGCCTGCATGTGTGTGTGTATAGTGATGTGTGAGAAGTGATGTGTGTGTAAAAGAGTGAGGGAGTCAGTGAGTGAAGTGTGTGTGTGTGTGTGTGTGTGTGTGTGTGTGTGTGTGTGTGTGTGTGTGTGTGTGTGTGTGTGTGTGTGTGTGTGTGTGTGTGTGAGATTTGGAATGTTTGAGGCGAGTTTCTGCAGGTTCAGTAATCCTCAAAGCAGCATCCGGAAGTTCAGATGTGAGTCAGTTTCGTCCAGTGTCGTGTGTGTGTGTGTATGCGTGTTTATAAATTGTGTGTGATCTAACCGAATCTTCCCGCTCTGCCGTTTTACACACAGTCTCATGTTTCTCTCTGTTCTCCAGCATTTCTCCTCTTTTCCAGATAAACCTTCTCTGATTCTGTCTGTCTTCTGCCTTTTCTTTTCTTGTCTTCTGTTTCGACCAATCGCAGAGTTCCGAGCCGGTTGGCTTGACCAATAGCGGCAGAGCTCTGGATGGTGGAGGTGTCTCAAACGGGTCTTTGACCAGCTCTCTGCTCTCTCTGGCTGTCTGTCTTCCTTCTGAGTCGTCTCTCTCTGACTCGCTTCTAACCTCAGCGGTAAACAAACACACACACATAATGTTTTTTTATTTTTATTTTACCTGTTTGTCTTTATCTATTTATTTATTTATTTATTTATTTATTTATTTATTTATTTATTTATATTTTACCCATTTGTCTTTCTTTCTTTCTTCTTTTTATTTATTTATTTATATTTTACCCATTTGTCTTTATTTATTAATTAATTAATTTATTTATTTATTTATTTATATTTTACCTATTTGTCTTTATTTATTTATTTATTTATTTATTTATATTTTACCCATTTGTATTTATTTATTTATTTATATTTACCTATTTGTCTTTATTTATTTATTTATTTATATTTTACCCATTTGTCTTTATTTATTTATTTATTTATATTTTACCCATTTGTCTTTCTTTCTTTCTTTCTTTCTTTCTTTTTTTATTTATTTATTTATATTTTACCCATTTGTCTTTCTTTCTTTATTTATTTATTTATTTATTTATATTTTACCCATTTGTCTTTCTTTATTTATTTATTTATTTATTTATATTTTACCCATTTGTCTTTATTTATTTATTTATTTATTTATTTATTTATATTTTACCCATTTGTATTTATTTATTTATTTATATTTACCTATTTGTTTTTATATATTTATTTATTTATTTATATTTTACCTATTTGTCTTTATTTATTTATTTATTTATTTATTTATATTTTACCCATTTGTATTTATTTATTTATTTATTTATTTATATTTTACCCTTTTGTCTTTCTTTCTTTCTTTCTTTCTTTCTTTCTTTCTTTCTTTATTTATATTTTACCCATTTGACTGTATTTATTTATTTATATTTTACCTATGTGTCTTTATTTATTTATAATTTACCTTTTTGTCTTTATTTATTTATTTACTTTATATTTAATTAATTTACTTATTTTATCTATTTGTCTTATTTATTTATTTGCCTGATATTTTACCTATTTCTCTATTTATTTTTTATTACACGTTGCATTTTGTTTTCTTATTAAAAAAACCCAGCATGTACAGGGCCATTATTTTTACAATAAAAAACTTCACATCCTTTAACAAAGAGGCTTAAACGAGAAAAGGAAAGAAAGAAAGAAAGAAAGAAAGAAAGAAAGAAAGAAAGAAAGAAAGAAAGAAAGAAAGAAAGAAAGAAAGAAAAGAAAAGAAAGAAAAAAGCGGAGGAGAGGGAACTTTATCAATCTACACACATGTATTAATAAGTTATTAAATGCACTTTTAGTACATAAATACATGTATACAAAGATTTTATGCAAAACTGTTAAAGGGAGCATACATGAACTGTTTTATTGCTTTACTATTTTTCGACTTGGATATCACAATTTGTAACTTGCATTTGTGAATGTGAAATGTACATAGTAATAGTAGAAGTTAATAATTGACATTTAATAATAATAGAATATAATTATTATATATATCATAATAACAGAACAGAACATTCATTCATTTTCCTTCAGCTTAGTCTCTTTATTCATCAGGGGTTGCCACAGCCGAATGAACCGCCAACTTAACTAGCATAAGTTTTATATAGCGGATGCCCTTCAAGCTACAACCCATCACTGGGAAACATCCATGCACACTTATTCACACACATACACTACTGACAATTGAGTTTACCCAATTCATGTATAGTGCATGTGTTTGGACTGGGAAAACCGAAGCACACGGAGGAAACCCACTCCAACATGGGGAGAACATGCAAACTCCACACAGAAATGCCGACTGACTCAGCCGGGACCCGAACTAGCAACCTTTTTAATGCGAGACGACAGTGCTAAATACTGAGCCACTGTGTCTCCCCTAAAACATAACAATAGAAGTTTATCCCGCATCTTTTAAAAATGATCTTTAACATAATTTTGAACCCCAAATCACTTGAGAGGACAAAATATATAATTTTACTAACATTATGAGCAATGAAAGCTTCAGTAAGCATTGCATTGTTACCATGTGTTTTGCATTAATTACATAATACATTTTTTTTTATTTTAATTAGTTTTTTCCAAAACGAGTTGCCTTTTTTCTTTTTTGAATCACCCTTGCAGAACTATACTTGTACACATGCTTTTAATATAATTAATAGTTTTAATAATTAATCCTATAACTAGAATTATACTTTTAAATATGCTTGTGTCATGGGCGCTTTTTTTTTGGGAGTATTTTTGAAGGAAGAGTTGTGTGCGATCATTAAAAAGTGTGTTTATAGCGCCATCTAGTGCTCAGTAGATGCAAAACACCATTTCTGTGTATTATAAACGTGGTCAGAGTAAAAGATGAAGTCTGTTTTTTTCTGAGGGGAAAAGCAGAGCTTTGCTTTTTCTTTTTTTTAAAGGAAGGTTGTATATATATATAGTGTTTTTCTTTGTGGTATTCTAAGTTTATCTTTTAGTACTTTGTTATTTTACTACAGGTGCTTTATATGAAAAATGTTACTTCAGAAATGAAGTAAATGAAATTATGTTTTTTTTTTTTTTGGTTTATATATTTTAATTCATGCAAACATGTTTTTATTGATGTTTTAGTCATGAATTTTAGTTGAGCTTTAGATTTTCAGATTATAAAGCTTATTAAAAGTTTTTCCTGTTTAAATTAAATTAAAAAAAAGAAGAAAAATGTTACCTGAGCAAATAACAAAAATCAGAAAAGCTTTGATGTTTAATTTAGTTCATATTTACGCATCTATTTGTCTTATTTTTTTATTTGCTTATTTATTTATTTATTTGTTTTTTATCTATTTGTCTTATTTATTTTTTATCTATTTGTCTTTATTTATTTATTTATATTTTATCATTTTGTCTTATTTATTTGCTTATAATTTTTTGTTAATTTTTTCAGCTATTTGTCCTAATTTATTTATTTATTTAAATTGTATGTATTTGCCTTGTTTATTTGTTAAAATGGTCAGCTGTTTGTCTTATTTATGTATTTGCTTAATTATTCATTATCTATATTTTATCAATTTGTCTAATTTATTTGCTTAATTATTTATTTACTTTGCTTATGAATTAATTCATATTTATATCATCTATATTATGTTTACAGACAAAAATATAATTGCAGTGAAAGCATTTGCATAAAAGCAAGAAAACAAACAAAAAAATAATCTAAAAAACATTTATGTTATGAAATGCATTTGGGTTAATTTAATTATGTTTATTTATTATTATATATTATTTAAATTATTTGATTATTTATATTTTTCTATTTGTATTATTTATTGGCTTGTTTATTTGTTTATATTTACATCTATTTGTCTTATTCATTGATTTATGTTATCAATTTGTCTTATTTCCTTTATTTGCTTATCTATTTGCTTATTAATTCATTCATATTTTTATCGTCTGTATTATGTTTACAGACCAAAATATCATATTGCTGTGATAATATTTATTTATTATTTACATATGTTTTTATTTTTTAATGATATTTTCAGCTATTTGACTTTTTAATTTGCTTATTTATTTGTTTATATATTTCAGCTATTTGTCTTTATTTATTTATATTTTGTCTATTTGTCTTATTTATTTGCTTAATTATTTATTTGTTAATATTTTCATCTATTTGTCTTATTTATGTTTTATCAATTTGTCTTATTTGCTTAATTATTTATTTGCTTATCTATTTGCTTATTAATTAATTTGTTTATATCATCTATATTATGTTTACAGATCAAAAATCATATTGCAGTGAAAGCATTCGCATAAAGCAAACAAACAAACAAACAAACAAAAAAGCATTTATGTAGCTGATTGCATTTAAGTTGGTTTAATTATATTATTATATATTATTTATATATTTTATTTGTTTATATTTTATCAATTTGTCTTATTTATTTATTTGCTTATAATTTTTTTGCTCATTTAATTACTTGTTAGCTTATTTATTAATTAATTAATTATCTCCCATATTTAATGTTTACAGACCAAAGTATAATAATGCAGTAAAAGCATTTGCATAAAAGCAAAAAAATATAAAACTTGCTGAATGTGAACCTTTTAGTGCATTTAACTATCATTAATGTTTTTTTATTTTCTACTGAATGCTGCAATGAACTTGAACACAGTGTTTGATCGTGAACGTTCGACCGACGAGTGACATTTATCCCTGTTGTTTTTCCTCTAGAGCGAAAGCATTGATGAAAGTGGTGAAGGAGAATATGTAAACCTGTACTCGTCCACACAGGCCAACGGAGAAAACACACACCGCACTGTAAGAATACACTCTTCACTCTGTTTTGTGTGTGTGTGTGTGTGTGTGTGTGTGGTGTGGTTTAACTAATCGTGTGTTTGAACTTTTCAGGAATCTTTATCATGTGACGATGTGCTTCAAGACCACTCCCCTCACATTCCCTCGTCCAATAGCAAGGAGGCTCTGACTAAGGAGAGGTATAAAGTGTGTGTGTGTGTATGTGTTCTGTATTTCAAGATGATCTGAGGTGTGTAATTGTGTTTTCTCTCACTTACAGGCCGAAGGAAGCCAGTCAGGGCCACATTGATGATGTGGATGAATTATCCCTGATTGATCATAATGACATCATGAACCGCATCACACTCAAAGCAGAGGTAATGAGGCTTTTTAATGCTTTATAAAGTGTGCAAGACTTTTAGATTCACAGAGTGATTCAATACATTCATTTATTCATTTATTACTTTAATTTATTTGTAGCGCCACCTAGGTGTATTAAGTTTAAGATAGCGCTCCAGGTTCAATACACTAAACGCCTACAGATATGTTGAAGTAGGCCCCTCTGATATATTTCAATGACGTAATGTAAATAAGGCAGATGAGAATATAAATATTTGCTGTGTTTGAATAAATTACCAGAAATAAACTCTGTGAATGTTACGCAATCATAACAGCCGCGACGCGAGTCTCCCCTTCAGTTTCCAAAACTGCCGGCTGTTCCTCCTCTCTCCGCTCTCTCTTCCGAACAGCCAATCACATTTCACACTCCACACCAGAGGGCGGGACTACACGCATATAAACCAATCATGTAGGAACACATACCAAACTTGTTAACCCCATGTATTTCAGTGAAGGTTGATCAAACTTGCTATCTTATCATATTCTCAGAGATAGACGCTCATATATTACACATCAACATTAGGATGTATATATTCACAAATGAATGCAAAACACATTTTAGATTTAATTCTGTTGTAGAACCAATATGAATAAATAAATAAATAAATAAATAGATGGACAAAAACATAAATAAATAACCTTAAGATTACTTTAAAACTTAACTTGTAGAACTTCATTCTACTGGGTTACATATTCATTATTTATTTTCCTTCGGGTCAGTCCCTGATTTATCAGGGGTAGCCACAGCAGAATGAACCACCAACTTTTCCAGCATAAGTTTTTATTTATTTTTTTTTATTTATTTATTTATTTTTGTAAAGATTTATTTTTTGCTTTTTTACCTTTGTTAGGAGAGTATTTAGAAAGGAAGCGAAGTTGGAGAGAGAGAAGGGGGTGAGGTAGGGAAATGTCCTCGAGTCGGGATTCGAACATGGGACACCCTGACGTGCTGTTGCACCATATGTCGATGCGCTAACCACTGGGCTATTGTGCCGACTCCAGCATAAGTTTTACGCAACGGATGCCTTTCCAGCCACAACCCAGTGCTGGGAAACACCCGTATACTGTCACATTCAACCACATACACTATGGCCAATTTTGTTTACCCAATTCTCCTGTAGCGCATGTGTTTGGACTGTGGGAGAAACCGAAGCACCCAGAGGAAACCCACGTCAACACAGGGAGAACATGCAAACTCAACGCAGAAGTGCCAACTGACCCAGCTGGGACTCAAAGCAGCGACGTTCTTGCTGTGTGACGACAGTGCTAACCACTGAGCCACCGTGCCACCCTCTGGATTTATATATTTGTTCATAAATTGCATTTATTGATACATTTGTTTATTTATCCATGCATTTATTTGTGCATGCAGATATTTCATTATGCGTGTGTTTTTAATATAGGTGGGCATATATAATTTTTTAAAAATCTAGATAAATCTCACTGTAATCTTGGAATTAATCTAGATTAAAATGGCTCATTTGAATTCTGCCGAAGGCATTCAGAATATGTGTGCTACCCAAATAATGACTAAAGTAAGTCCTCGAGAATGGGTTTCTCAAGCCAGGTGGCGCATTAGACCAGGGGCTTATCTCCTGTTTCCAAAATGCATCACAAACTGCTTGAGAAACTGTTCTACTATGATAATTGGTGATAAAAATAAATGATGTTCAATAAGATGTGCTTGTGTTTACTCACTGTTTATTCAGTAAACATGAATGTTGAACTGTAGGCCTACATAAGCTCCAAACAGCGATTTTTAATCACCTAAATGTGACTAAAGTCATTATTGAACTGAACAGAAATGGAATTAAAATGTGGAGTATGCAGATATTAGTGAAGTAAACAATGCAATCAAAATATTACCGTCATGTAGGACTTTTTGCCATATTTTCCCACAAGATCCACACACACGGCTGTCAGTAAAGGACCGCACACACTCTACCTACAGGAAACTCTTACATAAAAGCACTTCATGTAAACACTTGGACTATAGTATTGTCTATTAAGCAAATAACGAAATAACAAAATACAGATGTCTATGTAAGCGGGGTCAGTAGTGTCTTCGAAGTAAGTAAAAGATTCAGAAGGGCACTTTTTTGTTATATGGCTCACCAGTCAGGTATACATCCGCACTAAAAATATGTATTTTATAACATGATCTCCCATATTTAATGTTTACACACCAAAGTATAGTAATGCAGTAAAAGGATTTGCATGAAAGCAAAAATTAATAGTCAGGGTTCATACGGTCATGGAAAACTTGGAAAAGGTATGGAATTTTGACAGGGTTTTTTCCAGGCCTGGAAAGGTTGGAAAAGTCATGGAAAACAAGTATCTGCATTCTCGAATATAGGTTAGATGTCTTGACTTCTATTATGTCCTTGGCCAATCACATACTCTGAAATTGTGCAGTTTTGAAAATATCTGCGTTTGTGTGGACACGGCCTAAGTCACAGCTGTTTGCCTACAGTGTTTAGAGGGTAAAGGCTGATTCACGCGTATGCTACGGCGCACCCTATGCGTTGACGCATAGCCCTACGCCCCGGCCGTCGGCGTCACTGAAGTGCCCCTCTCAAAAAATGTAAATACACGTCGCAGCGACCCGTAGTGCAAGCTCTGTGATTGGTCAGCTTGGTAGCGCTGACGAGTCTGGGCGGGACCGAGAGCTGCGCAAGCGGCTCGAGCCCGATGGAGCGATTGTTTACAAGTGTGGAGTCCCGTGAAGGAGCTCCGGATGGAAAGTTTTGTTTTGTGTTTACCTCATAATTAAAGTTGTTGCATATCCGCGTGTTCCTGCCTCAAAATGAGCAAGATGAGCCACATTCAGTACATTCAGGAAGTGTTCAGGAAAAGCAAAACAGCAGTGAAGAAACTCGACACAGAGGAACATTTACACGTCAAGCCTGATTTATACTTCTGCGTCAGGTGAGCGGCGTAACCCACGGCGCATGCAACGCGCGTGGCTGTGCATTTATACTTCTGCGTGCTGTCTCTGTCGGTCTGCATTAACACTTCCGAAACGCTAGTTGGCAGTGAGGTGTAAATGTTCCTCTTTGTCGAGTTTCTTCTCTGCTTTTTTGCTTTTCCTGAACACTTTCGGGATGTACAAGTGGCTCAAACTCGCTCATTTTGAGGCAGGAACCGGCGGACGTTCAACAACTTAAACTATGAGGTAAACACAAAACAAAACTTTCCATCCGGAGCTCCTTCACGGGACTCCACACTTGTAAACAATCGCTCGCGCCATTCGCGCGGCTCTCGGTCCCGCCCAGACTCGTCAGCGCTACCAAGCCGACCAATCACAGAGCTTACGCTACGCGTCGTTGCAACGTGTAGTTACAATTTTTGAGAGGTGCACGTCAGTGGACCTGGTCACTTGACGCAGAGGTATAAACCAGGCTTCATTCTGTCGTGGTTGATGCCAGACACACACACACACACACACTTCGTCAGCTGGTGCAGTGCTGCGATGACTGCTGGAATTCTGTGAGCTGCAGTAATAACTCTCTCTCTTTCTCCCTCTCTCTCCCTCTCTCAGAATGATGATGGTCCTGATGTGAGAGCTGGATCTGTAGACATACTGTTAGTTCACGCTACAGAAACAGACCGCAAAGGTAAACCCCATCCCGCATGTTCTCTTTATTATGCAGTTATGTTTGGATTGATCCACTCCTGCAGTGTTATTGTGATGAACGTTTGCTCTGTGTTTGAATTGTGTGTTGTTTTTTCTGTGTGTGTTGTAGATTTGGTGTTGTACTGCGAGGCGTTTCTCACAACCTACAGAACCTTCATAACACCAGAAGACCTCATTAAAAAGCTACACCACAGATATCCTTTCAGCTGTAAATCTGTCTGTTTTTGCACATGGCAGAGTATTTTTTTGTTGTTTTAGTTTTCTTAAAGGTCCTCAGGGACATTGATAAGCTAGTGTGCTATAAAATGTAATCCATTGATGCGCAGCTCCACAAGTACCAAACCAAGCAAGCCAGTGACGACAGTGGCGAGGAACAAACTTCACCAATTGACGATTGTCAAGGAAAAAACTTTGAGAGAAACCAGGTTCAGTTAGACGCGACCATTTCTCCTCTAGCCAAACGTCTTGTGCAGAGCTGCAGTCTAGACGCCGGAGGCTGAAAAACCCTGGTCGTCCATCTAGTAGAACTGCAAGTGTGAGTAGGTCACCGGCGGGTGTTCAGGCTGGCTCACAGGATCAGTGCGGAGACTTGTCTGTCACTGTGGTCTTTCAAGAATCAGTCTCACATTCTCCACTCCTCCATGACCACCACAGCATCTGCTCAGGATACGGCCTGGTCCAGGATTATGGATACCTTGGCATAGTTTCTTCCCAGGTCTTGGATCGCATCAATGGCGCTGCATAATCTCTGGGGGCCTTAAGATGAGTATCCCCAGGTGGAAATAGAGAATAAGGAGAATAATTAACATATCTGCTGTTTAAAGTGTATATAAATGAAATGCAATAATGAAGTGTTATAAATAAAAAATAGCAGTTATATAAACAAATATAGAAACAAACGTGTAAAGCATAAGAAGCATTAGTCTGGTGCATTAAGACAGGAGGAGTGTGTCCTACAGGTGGTTGTCAAACCCACTCACCTGTGTGGGGCACATTCATGCATCATACCGTTATGCTATGCATCGAGTGTATGCTTTACTAAACAGATAGGTCTTTAATCTAGTTTTGAACTGGGAGAGTGTGTCTGAGCCTCGGACGTTATCAGGAAGGCTATTCCAGAGTGTAGGAGCCATAAATGAGAAGGCTCGACCTCCTTTAGTAGACTTTGCTATTCTAGGTACTACCAGAAGCCCTGAGTTTTGAGATCTTAAAGAGCGAGTTGGATTGTAGCGAGACAGAAGGTTGGTTAGATAAACAGGAGCTAGATTATTTAGAGCTTTATAGGTGAGAAGTAATATTTTAAATTCAATACGAAACTTAACAGGCAGCCAGTGTAAGGAGGATATATTTGGGGTGATATGATCATATTTTCTAGACCTGGTAAGAACTTAGGCAGCTGCATTTTGTACTAGCTGAAGTTTGTTAATAGAGGATGCTGGGTAGCCAGCAAACAGCATTACAGTAATCCATCCGAAAAGTCATAAAAGCATGGACTAGCTTTTCTGCATCTGAGATGGATAGCATACTTCCTAACTTAGCGATATTTCTCAGAAAGAATGTAATTTTTGTGACATGGGATATATGATTTTTAAAAGTTAAATTGCTGTCTAATATAACACCCAGATCTTTTATAGTAGAGCTAACGCTAACTTTGTATCCCTTAGATTGTCGGTCGAGTTGTTGGATCTGCTGTGTACAGGATTTAGGCCCAAAAAGTAATAATTCTGTGTTGTTTGAGTTTAGGAGAAGAAAATTGTTGGTCATCCAGTCTTTAACGTCTTTTATACACTCACCTTAGACAGTTTAGACATCTCATCAGGTTCAGGAAATATACAACCGAGTATCATCTGCATAGCAGTGAAAACTGATCCAGTGTCTTCTAATAATGTCTCCCAGGAGTAGCATGTATATTGTAAACAGCAAAGGGCCTAAAACTAATCCTTGAGGCACCCCATACCTTACTGGCTTGACTTGTGAAAGCTTTCCATTTGGTAATGGTTAGCTAAGTATGACTTAAACCATTGTAGAGCCTGTCCCTGGACACCTGTAGAATTGAAGCGCTCTGAGGATATCGTGGTCAATGGTGTCAAATGCAGCATTGTGTGTCAGCATTGTCTTCTAGGCGCAAGTCATTTATTAAATGAAGAAAAGATTGAAACAGCTTCTCCCACCACAGCAAATTCTGTTTTTACTGTTGATATTTGGCGCCAATTAATCAGGAAGTGACTGTTTTGTTCTCTTTGACTTGTTTGATGGAAACGCCTCTATATTTGCACGTCTTATAAACGTTAATTCTGTTAAGCGCATACTTTTAATTTGCATGTTTGAATGGAAACATAGGAAATGGAAACATATTGTGTTTTTTTTCTTAACTTCTCTGTACATATACTCGCTTCTGCCACAGTCCAGACACCTTTAAGAAGCGTGTCAGTAAAAACACCTTCTTTGTCCTGGTGAGAGTCGTGGATGAGCTCTGGTGAGTAAATGCACGTTTTTATACGTGGACTCCTACTACTAATTATTACAGTCAGGCTAAGGCCCCGTTTCCACTAGATCACAGACAAATCCAAATACCCAACACAAATGAGACCAGCTCCAGCTCCAATGCCTTCGACACCGCCAGTAGTCCCATTTAGAAACTTGATAGCAACTGTCTTTTTAAAGAAGGGCAACTGATTTCAAAAAATCAAGAGTGTGCTGTAACTGATGTGTTTTATGTGGTAGAGTGAAACGTGAAAGTATCTTGAGTTTCTGTCAGACACGGACCTTATTTAAGTGATTTTACTGAAATCCCATTGAAAAGCCCATTGACTTTGGGACAAGGGAACCGGAACTGCTAAAATGCTAACTCACTTCCGGGTTTTTGCATACAAATTGACATCATAGTTCCTCCACTCTATTGTGGATCCGTCTGCACCGCTTCAATGTCGTTGCTCGCTGCAAAAGTTGGGAATTTCTCAACTTTTAAAGCACCAACTGAAGCGTCAGCCAATCAGATCGCTTGATGCAAATACCCCAGCTCAGACAGTAGCCGTTTGCTGACTAATTTATTGGCTAATGCTGCTATGACGATCGCGTTCACCCCAAATTCAGACACGCCCTCTGTCAAGCGTTGAGGCTGAAGCCCCATGTGAATCATCACAGTACAAATGGGTTTACTCTCACTATTCATCAGTTTGATCATTTTGACATCATTAAAACAGCAAGACCAACTCTTAATAGCCATGTTAATAATGTCAAAATAATAGCCATGTGTTAATAAAGGCTTTTTTTTTTTTTTTACTTGCTTTTCGAGGGCTTTCGACTTTCCGCTTTTGGATTTCGTTGTTTAAAAAAAAAAAAAAAAAAAAGGTTGCAGCTGGACTCTTTGTGTTTTTTTGTGTTATGTGTCAGTCTGGTGGAGTTGACCGAGGACATCCTGAGGCAGTTGATGGATCTGGTGTTCCGGCTGGTCTGTAACGGTGAACTGAGTCTGGCGAGAGTCCTGCGGAAAAACATCCTGGATAAAGTGGAGCAGAAGAGACTCCTGCAGCACATGCACACACTCAGGCCTCTGGCGGCACTCGGCGTCTCCGCCAGGTAAAGGCCATGCACAGCGGTCAATATGTAAAGAATAAAGTACTTTCAAGAGGTTATCATCACAGAATAAAGACTGACAGGCCTCTCAGCAGCTGGACATGAAGCGCAGCACTGTTGTTTAAGACTGAAGGGCTTTATTCTGAGAAAACAACATACTGATTCTACTTTATCCCACTTAATACACCACTACCTGACACAGACTATAAACATTTACACATAACATTGTTCTGAGCCGTAATAGTTCATTAATTCTTTAAATGCATTACATGACATGGCATGAAGTAAAAATTCATCATCATCATCATCATCAGTATAGTAATACTATAATAGTAATGTACAGTTGAAAGCAGAAGTTTACATACATTGTATAAAAAGGCCCATAACCATTTAAAAAAAGTCAGATGTTAATGTGACTAAGCTTTTTCTCTTTTAGGTAAGTTAGGATTATCACGTTTGTTAATGCTTAATAGCAGAATAATGAGAGAGATGTTTTTTGAGAAATTGTTATAACTTTTCTAGAAAGTCAAGTTTACATACAATAAGATTTTTCTGCCTCTGAAAAAGCTCAGATGATGATGTCAAGGTTTTGGAAGTTTCTGATTGGCTAATTGACAACATTTGAGTTAATTGGAGGCACAACTGTAGAATAGTATTGAAGGAAAACCTCAAACACACTGCTTCCTTGTGTGACAATATGGGAAAATCAACAAGCCAGAATCAACAACAAAGCCAGATTACAATTTGCTAAATTACACTGGGAGAAAGACTCATTTTTGGAGACATGTCCTGTAGGCTGATGGAACTAGGATGGAACTGTTTGGCCATAATGACCAGTGTTACATTTGGAGGACAAAGGGGAAAGCTTACAAGCCTAGGAACACCATCCCAACTGTGAAGTATGGGGGCGGCAGCATCATGTTGTGGTGCTGTTTTGCTGCAGGAGGTACTGGTCCACTTCACAGCATAGATGCCATCATGAGGAAAGAACATTATGTAGAAATACTGAAGCAACATCTCAAGACATCAGCCAGGAAATTAAAACTTGGCCACAAATGGGTCTTCCAAACGGACCATGACCCTAAGCACACTGCCAAATTAGTTAAAATGTGCTTTAAGGAGAACAGATTGAATGTTTTGGAGTGGCCATTACAAAGCCCTGAACTCAATCCTATTGAAAATGTGTGGCCAGAGTTGAAAAAGCTTTTGCGAGCAAGACAGCCAACAAATCTGACTCAGTTACACCAGTTCTGTCAGGAGGAATGGGCCAAAATTCCTGCAAACTATTGTGAGAAGCTTGTGGAAGGATACCCAAAACATTTGACCAAAGTTATACTGTTTAAAAGCAAAGCTAAAAAATACCAAGGAAATGTGTGTAAACTTTAGTCTGTCTAGAAATAAATAAAAAATTCTCTAAAAGATAATTCTCTCATTATTCTGGCATTTAGCAAATGTAAATGGTTTAGGTAATCCTAACGGACCTAAAATAGTAAATGTTTAAAGTGATTTAACGTCAGACATAAAAAAAAAGTGTTATGTTCCTTTTTTTTAGAGTGTATGTAAACTTCTGGTTTCAACTGTACATATTTACTACAGTACGTAGATATACTGTAGTACATAATTGGTGTTTAACTGCTGTCTGTTTCTCCGAAGGCCAGGAACACTGCATGATTTCCGCAGTCATGAGATCGCCGATCAGCTAACGTTGCTGGACGCAGAACTCTTTTACAAGATTGAGGTGATGCACAGGCGCTGCTTTATTTCAAATGGTTTGGGGAAAATGATTTTCACATTTGCATATGTGAAAATGTTCAAGTCATCACTCTTTTCTTTTTTGTCTTCAGATTCCTGAAGTCCTGCTTTGGGCAAAGGAGCAGAACGAAGAGAAAAGTCCAAATCTGACGCAGTTTACAGAGCACTTTAACAACATGAGCTACTGGTGTGTCTATACGAGATTTTGTCCAACACTTGTTTGCTATAATTATTTTTTTATTATTCATTTAATGCGTTAAGAGCAGGACTTTTGTTTTGATATTTTGTCAATATTCAGCTAATATTGGATATTTGACTAATCTGATACTGCAATGCAAATTAAAATTCATTAACCTAAACTAACTTAATATATTCCTGCTCTCTGGGGGTTTGAAGTGCTTATTTAATCTTCATTTGCAAGAGGCTTTAGTTAAAAGTATCTTCTAGATTTATAAATGCGTTTAATTCATTTATTTGCATAATTAGTTGTTGAAAGTAGAACCCTTTATGGGCCATTTCCACTGAGTGGTACAGTACATTAGGTCTGTACGGGTCACCTTAATAAGGCTTTCATTTCCACTGCCAAAAGGGTACCAATGGTACGACAAAGTTTCAGACGACGTCATTCTCGCTCGAGGAAACGTCTACAGTAAAGCTGTACGGGTTGTTTACATCATATGAGAAGCACTTCTCGCAAAACAGATGCTTTATACACATAAATACTTTTGTATTATTGTTCATTACTAACTTTTCTATCTGCAGATTAATGACGGTGCTAAATAGCCTACTGTAACGTCTGCAATTATATTGAATAGATAAATAAATGAACACATACAGATCCTTGCAGTCTTTGATATCTTACCAATTACAGAAAAACTACACACAGCAGACATTTAGTCCTTATTTAGGTTAAAAAACAACACACAATATATAGCTTACAGTCAGTGCAAACCTCTCATCTGCATCTTTAATCTTCTACAGCACATGTAGCCTCTCTCAGAGAGTAATTCCATCATTCCGAGTTCATAATAGTCCAAAAGATGATGATAAACATGGCAGTTTGATCGTGTTTTAGGTTGCTGAAGGAATCATTTGCTCCTTTGTTTTTGTTTTTTCGCACTCTCGTGTTTGTCCGTTTCTGAAAGGATCTGGTGTCGGAAACACTTCAACAATCACGCACACGTTATTGTCATCAGCTCAAGAAGTTCGTTATTTCAAATACACATGCGCACACGAGCGATCGCGAGCTCTCTGGAGAAAGTGAAATAGCTCTAACTTTTAGACGGCCTCGTAAAACAAAAACAGGACATGGCAGATTTTGTTCTTCTTGGCTTTGTGGCTGTTCATTAAAAAAGACGACAAGGTTTGTTTAAGCTCGGGTTGACCTTGGCTCATTATTAAATGTATATATTATTACGGTGTAATGTCTCGGCTGTGTTTTTTAAAAGGGGGCGGTTCCTTTGTTTTTATTCTCCTGGCTTGTTGCACGAGCAAGTGACGATTCTCTGTAAGCCAACAGAGTTCAGCTGCGTGTCTAGCTCCGCCTTTTGGTACACTTTTGTTGTGCTAGCTACCCAAAAAGTGGTACGGTACGGTTCACTTTTAGGTACCTTTTGACCGTGAAAATGGCCATAAAAGCTTACCGTACTGTACAGTACTACTCAGTGGAAGCGGATCATTATTTTTAATATTTATATTTATAACTAATTTTGTTTGTGTAATTCCTCCCATCCACTAGGGTGCGCTCTATAATCATCCAGCAGGAGAAAGCTCAGGACAGAGAGAAGCTACTGCTCAAATTCATCAAAATCATGAAGGTAAGTTAAATTAAAAAGTAAATTAACTTGTGCCTGTATAAAGATTAAACCTTTATGTAGTTCTTTTTTATTTTCAGAGGGGTTGGCTTGAGAAAGCAAGAATCAATTTCTATTCTGTGACTAAAATTTCTGACCACCATAACTTATATATTTTTTAAACTATAATATTTATGGCTTAACTACAAATGCTAATCAAACCTCGAAAAACATCTGATTGGCTTTAGTTGACTTAAAATAACATAATAAATTTAGAAATGTGTTAAAACATGCTAGCAGCTTCTAAAACGTCACATGGTAAAAAGCACTAGCAAAGCACATAATGGCATAATTCTAAAACATGCTAGCCACATGCTAAAACATTAGCAAAATATAAAATAAACAAATACACATGTATACACATATTTCTGTAATAAAACATGTTAGACATGTGACCATTGTTTAAAATAACGTTGTAAACATGTAAGGAGCATGTTGAAACGGGCTAGCAACATTTTAAACCCTATAAGCCACACGTGTAAAAAAAAAAGTGCTAGTAAAATGTTCAAACATAATGACAAAGTTCTAAAACATGCCAGTCACAGGCTAAAACATGCAAGCAATATGAAAATATAATATAAAATAAACAATAAGCAAGCAATGTGCTATTGATGTATTTAAAAACATTTGTGTTAACAGGTTACATTGTTTAAAACATGGTATAAACACATTAGAAGCCACATAAGATATGCTAGCACACATTATAATATAATGGCAAAGTTCAAAAACATGTTAGCCACATGCTAAACTATGTTAGCAACGTGAAAATATAAAGTAATAACTGTACAAGCGATGTGCAGTTGGTAAATTACAACGCATTAACATGTTATCATTGTTTAAAAATGTCAACAACACATTAAAATATGCTAGCAACAGTTTAAAACATGCGAGGCAAATATAAAATGCTGCAAACATTAAAATATAATGGCAAAAGCTCAAAAACATGCTAGCCACATGCTAAAATACATTAGGCACTAGTTGAAAAATAGTAGCAAAGCGTTAATGGCAAAGTTCTAAAACATGCTAGCTATATGCTAAAACATGTAAACAAACTAAAATATAAAAAGAAACATACAATTTTTTATTAATGTATTAAAACAAATTAACTCTGTTAACATGTTAGTATTGTTTAAAAACATTCTAGTAATCTGTTAAAGCATGTTAGCAATGCTAGTACATAGCTTCAATGAATACGGCTAATTCACATCTATAACTTTCTCTAAGATTTCTATCAGATTTCTCTTAATACATTCAAAAAAGTTTTCTAACGTCTTGATGTGATTTGTAGCACTTGCGTAAGCTGAATAACTTCAACTCTTACCTGGCGATTCTCTCGGCTCTGGACTCTGCACCGATCAGACGGCTGGAGTGGCAGAAACAGACGTCTGAGGTCAGTCACATATCACCGCTAATGCTAACATGACCATTGATCAGAGAATACAGAAAGACTGTATGCTGTATTATGTGTTCCTCCGCAGGGTTTGGAGGAATACTGCACTCTCATCGACAGCTCTTCGTCATTCAGAGCATACAGAGCAGCGTTGGCGGAAGTTGAGCCTCCATGTATACCTTACCTGTAAGTCTGTGTGTGGGTGGATATCATAACATCTTAAAACCAGAACAAATGAGCTGAAATGTAATACCAACTGAAGCAAATAAGTCATTTCATTTTTTGCAGCCTCATCCTGCTTACCGCAGGAATATCTGGTGTAATTAGAACGTTTTGACGTAATTTAGTCTAATTATAATTGAGTCTTAGTATATGTGTGTGCATATATATATATATATATATATATATATATATATATATATATATATATATATATATAATCAACATTTGAAGTTAATCAAAAATGTTTTTAAAATTGTCCCAAGACAAATATAAGTGTCATATGGCTAATGTGTGTGTGTGTATGTATATATATATATATATATATATATATATTGTATGTGTGAATGTACAGTGCATTCAGAAGGTATTCATAGCGCTTCACTTTTTCCACATTTTTATTTACGTTACAGCCTTATTCCAAAATTGATTAAATTCATTTATTTCCTCAAAATTCGATACACAATCCCCCATAATGACAATGAGAAAAAGAGTTTTTGAAATTGCTACAAATTTATTAAAAATTAAAAACCTGCAAAATCACATGTACATCAGTGATCACAGCCTTTGCTCAATGCTTTGTTGATGCACCTTTGGCCGCGATTACAGCCTCAAGTGTTTTTGAATGTGATGCCACAAGCTTGACACACCTGTCTTTGGGAATTTTTGCCCATTCCTCTTTGCAGTACCTCTCAATCTCTATCAGTTTGGATGGTAAGCAACGGTGTACAGCCATTTTCAGATCTCTCCAGGGGTGTTCAATAGGATTTAGATCTGGGCTCTGGCTGGGCCACTCAAGGACTTTCACCGAGTTGTTGTGAAGCCACTCTATTAATATTTTGACAGTATGCTTTGGGTTATTGTCCTGCTGGAAGATAAACCGTCTCCCCAGTCTGAGGTCAAGAGCACTCTGAAGCAGGTTTTCATTCAGGATGTCTCTGTACATTGCTGCATTCATATTTCCCTCTATCCTGACTAGTCTTCCAATTCCTGCTGCTAAAAAACATTCCCACAGCATGATGCTGCCACCACCATGCTTCACTGTAGGGATGGTATTAACCTGGTGATGAGCCGCGCCTGGTTTTCTCCAAATGTAACGCCTGGCATTCACTCCAAAGAGTTCAATTTTAGTCTCATCAGACTAGAGAATTTAGTTTCTTATGGTCTGAGAGTCTATCAGATGCCTTTTGGCAAATTCCAGGTGACGAGTGGCTTCCGTCTGGCCACTCTACCATACAGGCCTGATTGGTGGATTGCTGCACAAATGGTTGTCCTCCTGTAAGGTTCTCCTCTCTCCACAGAAGAACGCTGGAGCTTAGACAGAGTGACCATTGAGTTATTAATCACCTCCCTGATTAAGGCTCTTCTCCCCCGATCACTCAGCTTAGATGGCCGGCCAGCTCTAGGAAGAGTCCTGGTGGTTCCAAACA
The DNA here is from genome assembly GCF_052040795.2 of Danio rerio. Taxonomy (NCBI): domain Eukaryota; kingdom Metazoa; phylum Chordata; class Actinopteri; order Cypriniformes; family Danionidae; genus Danio; species Danio rerio. The sequence continues at coordinate 4,925,886 of NC_141041.1, forward strand.
TCTTCCACTTATGGATGATGGAGGCCGCTGTGCTCATTGGATCTTTCAGAGCAGCAGAAATTTTTCTGTAACCTTCCCCTGCCTCCACCCCACAATCCTGTCTTAGAGGTCTACAGACATTTCCTTTGTCTTCATGCTTGGTTTGTGCTTTGACATGCACTGTCAACCCTGGGACCTTATATAGACAGGTGTACGCCTTTTCAAATCATGTCCAATCAACTGAAACATCTCAAGAATGATCAGTGGAAACAGAATGTACCGGAGCTCAATATAGAGCTTTTGAAAGGCTGTGAATATTGATGTACATATGAATTTTCAGGTTTTTTTTATTTGTAATAAATTTGCAACATTTTCAAAAACTTTTTTTCACATTATTTTTCACATAATTTTGTCATTATGGGGTATTGTGTGTCGAATTCAGAGGAAATAAATGAATTAAATCCATTTTGGAATAAGGCTGTAACGTAAAAAAATGTGTAAAAAGTGAAGCGCTATGAGTACTTTCGGGATGCACTGTACATATCTCATGTGTGTGCTATAATAATCACGTTGATTTGAGTTAATATTGTTTCCTGTTGCAGCGGTTTGATCCTGCAGGATCTGACGTTTGTTCATCTGGGAAACCCGGATTTTATAGAGGGGAAAGTGAATTTCTCCAAGCGCTGGCAGCAGTTCAACATTCTGGACAGCATGAGACGCTTCCAGCAAGTGTGAGTGATTGACTGACCTCAGATCAGCAGATTACAGTACACTCGATTCCTGGCGATAAAGCTGATTTATTATACAGCAATAAACCATGAAGCGAGCAAATCAAACACACGTCTTTATGAAGAGAAAACCTGTTAAGCTTTGAAATAGTTTAGATGCAAGTTATTATTATAAGATACATTAAGAACTATATCAATTAATATATTTATGAGAAAATGAGGATTGTGAAGATTGAAACAAACTGAAATTGTGATACTATTGTTAGATAAACCCTTTATTATGACAGAAAAATACAAAGGATGTCTTAGTTATGACTAGGGATGCCACGGTTCTCAATATAATATTGAACCGTTCGGTACGACCTCCACTGTTCAATATGTACTTGTGAATTGCGGTTTTCTCGGTTTTGAATTTAAATGATTCATGTGCGTTTCATATCTCCCCGAATTGACTGTGTGTGCCTCTAAATCAGGGGTGGGCAAACTCGGTCCTGGAGGACCGGTGTCCTGCATAGTTTAGCTCCAACTCTAATCAAAAACACCTGAACATGCCAATCAGTGTCTTCAAGATCACTAGAAATCTATAAGCAGGTGTGTTTGATGAGAGTTGGAGTAAAACTGTGCAGGACACCGGCCCTCCAGGACTGAGGCTGCGTCCGAAACCGCCTACTACTCAGTAGGTACTGCATTTGAATTTAAACGTACTACTCGGCCGTTAGAAAAGTGTGTTCTATACAGTATGAATGTGAAAAGTATGAATGGACTTCGGACGTACTACATCCACCATTTTCTCATGGTCACGTGACCGACCTGCGTCAGTTGCGTCGCCTCACTTCCATTCATGAATTCTCTCACGGGGCATTATGGGATAGCGCAGCGTGCATGGTATGCGCACTTCACAATCTCGCCGGAAGTAGTAAGTCATCCGGGAACTTCTCGCCTACTGATTTTCGAATTCTATGATTTCGGACATACTACTCGGTTCGCATACTGGTTTTAGCGTACTATATAGTATGGAAGTATGCGGTTTTGGACGCAGCCTGAGTTTGCCCATTCCTGCTCTAAATCCATGAGCTGAGATGAGGATACTCCTCCCCGCGAGTAAATATCCAATCACTATGCTCTAAATTTGGGGCGCTTGACCATCATTCCACACTTTAACATTGCTAGCGGCTGTGAAGTGAGGCTGAGGCAACAGTACGAGAAAGCGCCGGCGTCTTTCAAATCTGCGGTGTGAGAACGTTTCGGTTTTGTCGGTAAGCATAATGCCAATAAAAGAAAAAATCGTGAACAAAAAATAACTGTGTGCAAGTATTGTTTTACACGTATAACCATGACTGCACATTTGCAGCGCCATCACCCAGCATTATCACTGTCTGAAGGCAGGATAGCAGAGAAAGTAAGAAAGTCCTCCAAACAGCAACAATCTCTCGCTGAATCTTTCAAGCAAACATACCACACTGGTTACGAGAGACACATAAAAATAAGAAAGGCAGTGCGGCTGTTTATTGCTAAAGATTTGCAGCAGTTTTCGGTGATGGGAGACGTGGGCTTTTGTCATCTTATAAAAGCACTCGATCCGCGTTACAGACTACTGTCTCGTATTTTTCAGCACTGAGATAATTAGGATGGTTTATTTATGTTTACTGAAGTATAAATATGTTTATTTGAACTAGCCAATTTATCTTTATTAACTTCACATGTATGTTTATTTTCAAAATGTGGGATTTTATGTGTTCCCCAGTTAGTACACTATAGCCCCTTTCACACATACGGACCTTTCCGGAAAATTGCCGGCAATTTTCCGGAAAGGTTGTATGTGTGAACAGGTCCTTTTTGAAAATACCGGTAAATTCGTTCTGGCTATTTTCCGGAAAGAGAAGTTGTAACATTACCGGCAATTTGCCGGAATGCTGCGCTGTGTAAATGCAGAAGAAAGATTGCCGTAATAAGTGCGTGCACGTCTAGAACGTGCTGACGTAAGACGTCTGCTTTAGCCAATCAGAACAGTCAGACGCATTTACGGCCGCGCGGTTTGTGAGAATAAAAGCCTTTGAATATTTTTCCAGACACATTTAGCTGCTAGAAGTTAGTCAGATAACGTTTATATGTTCTTCTTAATGCCAACTGTGTAAATAATCATCGATAAGATGCTTATGATAAGCCGTTGTTTGTTTACCTTCAAGCTTTGCGTGTGCCCATGGAACAGCCTGTGAGCGCCTGCACACGCACATATTATGAACATCTCGACATGCGAAAGTGATCCTGCGAAAGTTGTTCACAATATTGATCATCCACAGAGTTTGTAATTTAGTCAAATGTTTACAAATACAAGCGCAGCCGTTTAAAGCTCATTTGTGGTGAATGATGTCAGAGTTTACCGGTATTTTGGAATGGATGTGTGAATGCTCTTTTCCGGAAAATTTCCGTAACGTCCTCGCTTGTGTGAACAGCGCTTTTTTGAATATACCGGTAAAGTCGTTCCGGAAATTTTCCAGATATTTACTGGTATCACTGTGTGAAAGAGGCTTATGAGTAATAATGAGAAACCGACGTGTCATGCAGTTTTGATTTTACTGATTTTGATCCCGCCCTGATAATTTTTTTAAACCCAGAAGCTGAAATTAGCTGACAAAAGCTCTAAATTATCCAGTTTTTAGTACATCAGCTGCCAGTTTTACCAATTAACAAATAGCTTTAATTATTAACATTCATCCCGCCTTTCTTTGCAGACACTACGACCTGAAGCGAAACGACGACATCGTCTCGTTCTTCAACGACTTTAGCGATCACCTGGCGGAGGAGGCATTATGGGAACTCTCGCTCAAGATCAAACCCCGAAACATCTCGCGGCGCAGGACGGAGCGAGAGGAGAAGACCTAGAACCTGGATCTAGACCATTCACGGTGAGACCCGAACCTCCTGCAGATCCTTGGGAGCCCGCACAAAGCCGTTTTCAGTTCTTTATGCGATCCTGAAGGCGATTTTGCACCAGTAAACCGAGACATTGACAGTATTTTCCCTGGAGAGATGACTATAAACTCAAAAGCGGGATAAACTCAGTATAAACATACACTCACGGAGGACCTGAACGCTGTGATATAAAGCTAAATCTTCTGTTTGCGTGTGTGTGCAGAAAGACACTCTGAGAGGATTTATTTGATATTAAAACACTGTGCCTGATGTTTATTTGTCCGCTCGGACGTAACGTTCGGCCTTGCGAGGTCATTAAACCTACGATTCGCCCTTTTAAAACTGTGCAAAGCGTATGATTGGGAAACGGGCGGACATGTGCAATCTATAAGCGTTTTATAAGGAATATTCACTGATTGGTTAAAAAGAGAGTGCGTTTGGACTGATTTATGGACTATATGGTATATATTGATTCAATAATGTAAGAATAAACCAGATGTTTGGACTCGTTTGGGGTTTTTTTCGTGTCGTTTTGCTATTGTTTTGTGTACAACCCTTATTGTAATTGTTTCCCATCGCAATGCTGACAGCCCCTCCATCCAGATCTGTCAAAGACATGCTATTTTTTAATAAACAGACAGACTTGTTTTATATGTGCAATTTGCATTTTGGACTTTTTACGTGTAGCTAATATGTAGCTATGGAAAATATTAAACGCCATTTGGAAAATGCCGATTTCGCTGGATTTATATAATATATAGTTGTGATTTTTGTTTTATTCTGTAAACTACTGCTGACGTTTCTTCCGAATTTAAAATAAAAATATCGTCATTTTGGAGCTTTAATTTCTTTTTATTTTATTTTTTGCATAAAATGACATCAGAATAACTCATATAAAATTTTTGACCATACAAATTTGCTAAATTGTACCTTTAAAAATTGCTACATCACTTTAACATTTCAATGTATTAAATTGCCATAATGTTTTTAAATAATCAACGGTCTTCCGTAATATTATACTAAATGTCATCACTTTCAGCTTTTGAAAATGTCGATAAAAGTCCCTTTTCAACATTAAAAGAAGAGAGATCAAGGTCTTATAATCCAATTCAAACATTAATTAATAATATAAATATTAATATAAATAATTATTGTCATTTTATGCAAACAATAAAATAAAATAATCAGGATTATTTGATAAATATTAAGTTCAGAAGAACAAAAATGGAATATTTTGTAACATTTAATTAACATTCCTCTATAATACACTCATGAAAACTGTCAGTTCTGCCAATTTAGTTTCATTTAATCCCTCTTTAAGCAATGCAAGTATGAATTTCTTCTAAAAATATAATTTTATGCACCTTTTGAACAGCGCTCTATTAGTAAAAAAGCTAAACAATAATGAATAAAAAATGTCAAATTTAGCAAATTTGTATGGTCGAATTATTAATATAACTAGTTTTTGTGTTACTTTATGCAAAAAACAAAAGAAAAAAATACAAATCTGGATTATTTGATAAATATAAAGTTTAGAAGAACAAAAATTGAATATTTTGTAACATTTAAAATGATAATATCTATAATACACTCATAAACGCTATAAATACTGCCAATTTAGATTCATTTAATCCCCCTTTAAGCAATGCAAGTATGAATTTTTCAACATCGATAATTTTACACTCCTTTTGAACAGCGTTCTATTAGAAAAAAGCTAAACAATAATAACAATAATGTAAAATTTAGCAAATATGTATAATCAAAATCAAAAAAGATAAGAAATAAATAAAATCTGGATTATTTGATAAATATTAAGTTCAGAAGAACAGAAATGGAATCCTTTGTAACATTTATAATTATCATATCTATAATGCAATCATAAACACTATCAATTCTGCCAATTTAAATTCATTTAACCCCTTTTTAAACGATGCAAGTATGAATTTCTTTAAAAAAAAAATGATTTTTTACACTGAAATATGACTAAATTAACTGTTTTCCATATTTTGTGATTCATTTAGTTTTTTTCTTCATTTATTTATGCTTTGGAATTACATTATGAGACCTCTTTTGATGTTGAAATGTGACTTTTATTGATATTTTGAAAAGCTGATAATCGTGATAGTTTAATATTATGTAATCCTGTTGATTATTTCAAAATAAAATGATGGTAATTATAGTGAGATGTTGAAGTAACACTAACTTAAAATTGACAAAAACAAAGCAATAACAACAAAGTCATAATTATAATTACAAGTCAAGTAGAGGTCAAGTAGAAATTAAGGTCAAGTAGAAATTCTGACACATTTAGTAGTTCAGTAGTTAATGACATCACAAGTTCACTTTTGAGATTAAAAAAAACGATTTATACAGATATTATTATTAAATATTATTGTTTTGCTTTCTTTCCTAATAGAGCGCTGTTCAAAAAGTGTTTAAAATGATTGGCGATGAGAAATTCATGCTTGCATTGCTTAAAGAGGGATTAAATGAATCTTAAGTTGTCGTCATAGTGTTTATGACCGCATTATAGATATTATAATTTTTAATGTTACAAAATATTCCATTTCTGTTTGTCTGAACTTAGTACTGTGAAATAATCCATTTTTTTTTGTTTTTCTTAAAAAATTTTTAAAAATATATAAATATTCAAGCATACAAATTTGCTATATTCTATAAAAAGTGCATAAAAAGTATAAAGTTATTGTTATTGTTTAGCTTTTTTCTAATAGAGGGCTGTTCAAAAGGTGCATAAAATGATATATTTTAAGGAATTCATATTTGCAATGTTTATAGAGGGATTAAATGAATCTAAATTGCTAGCATTTATAGCGTTTATGAGTGCATTATAAAAATTATCATTATAAAATTAATTATAAAAGGATTCCATTTCTGTTCTTCTGAACTTAACATTTATCAAATAATCCAGATTATTTTTCTTTTTACTTTTTTTTTTTTTTTCATAAAATGACACAATTTATTGATAAACTTTTTTCGATCATGCAAATTTGCCACATTTTACATTATTATTATTATTTAGCTTTTTTCTAATAGGGCGCTGTTCAAAAGATGCATAAAATGATTGGCGATGAGAAATTCATACTTGCATTGCTTAAAGGTGGATTAATTTAATCCAAGTTGTCAGTATTTATAGTGTTTATGAGTGCATTACAGATATTATAATTCTAAATGTTACAAAAATTTTCCATTTCTGTTTTTCTGAACTGAATATCGATCAAATAAACCAGATTTTATTTCTGTATATTGTTTGTAAAAAATCCCTTATATAATTCATATAAAAATCTCGACCATGCAAATTTACTAAATCTTACATTTAAAAAGTGCCACATTATTACTATTATTGTTTAGCTTTTTTCTAAACGAGCGCTGTTCAAAAGGTGCATAAAATAAAAGAAATTCATACGTTCATTGCTTAAAGGTGGATTAATTAAATCTAAATTGGCAGCATTTATAGTGTTTATTTACCCTTTATGACCACATTATAGATATTATGATTTTAAATGTTTAATATTTATCAAATATTTTTTTTTCTTTTTGTTATATTTTCCATGAAATTACACACAAATAATTATATAAATCTGTCGAAACTGTAAAACCAACGTTAAAGAATAAAATATGGCTCCTCTGTAAATGTCAATGTTTATGTGTAATTTGGAGGAAAACGTATTATCATTATAATCCAGAGAAAGTTTACAAGTGGCCTCTTAATATTTTTCATATATAAAATGCTTGATTTTCAAAATGCAAAACCCTTTATAGCCTTGTTTCTTCCTCCCATATTAATTTATAAACCCATTTTGTATTGTTTTGGTGTTTGGATTGATGCATAAAACTGACCCGAGCGTTTATTGGATCAAATGATGATGTCACAGAGGGGCGGGGCTTGTGTTCTTGATTCTTTTGCGATGTGTATGATATGACCTGTATAAATGTACGTGTACAGTCATGATGTATAATCTCTAATCATGCAGAGGGCAGTTATGAGGACATATATTTTCAAAGCAAACCAGACATGCACTAAAATAACTAACAATATACAGCAAAAACAAACACAAGGACTGAATATGCTGTGATCTCTGGCCGTCAGAGAGAGTGTGTGTGTGTGTGTGTGTGTGTGTGTGTGTGTGTGTGTGTGTGTGTGTGTGAATGTGGTTTTTCTACAGAATGTCGTTATTGACTTGGGAGAAAGTGTGTGTGTGTGTGTGATAATGTTTACCGTCTCCTGGAAATTGTTTTTTCCTGTTACACCTAATAGCATCCTGTATATTCTACCACCAATAAAACTGCTCTCTTTGTATTGTTTGTATTTTTCCAATGCTAAATTTGACATGTTTAAATAGCACCACATTATTATTATCGTATAGCTTTTTCTAATAGACCACTGTTCAAAAGGTGTATAAAATTCATACTTTTATTGTTTAAAGGGGAATTAAATTAATCTAAATTGGCAGTATTTATATAGTATAATACACTACCTGACTAAAGTCTTGTCGTCTATCCAAGTTTTAGGAACAACTATTAATACCTTGACTTCTAGTTGACCATTTGGTATCAGAAGTGGCTTATATGAAAGGCAAAAGCCTCTAGATTACGCTTATTTGACCAAAATAAAATATGATCAGGCCTTGATTTTTACTTATTTCATTAGGACAGTAAGGTCTGACTTTGCTTAGACAAAAGTCTTGTGACTGAACAGAAATAATGTCCAGTATAGAATATAAAGTCATGATGCAGTGGCATCTGGAATGGCAAAGAAAGCGTTCCTGCAGGACTCCCAGAGTTCATCAATATTCTTTGGGTTCATCTTTAATGCCTCCTCTGTCTTACCCCAGACTTGCTCAATAATGTTCATGTCTGGTGACTGGGCTGGCCAATCCTGGAGCACCTTCTTTGCATTCAAGAAATTTGTTGTGGAGGCTGAAGTATGAGAAGGAGCGCTATCCTGCTGAAGAATTCACCCTCTCCTGTGGTTTGTAATGTAATGGGCAGCACAAATGTCTTGATACCTCAGGCTGTTGATGTTGATCATCCACTCTGCAGATCTCTCACACGCCCCCATACTGAATGTAACCCCAAACCATGATTTTTCCTTCAACTTGACTGATTTCTGTGAGAATCTTGGGTCCATGTGGATTCCAGTAGGTCTTCTGCAGTATTTGTGATGATTGGGATTGATCATCGATCATCATCGATCATCATCGCAGATCAACAGATGATTCATCAGAAAAATCCACCTTCTGCCACTTTTCCAAATGATCAACTAAAAGTCAAGGTTTTATTTGTTGCTCTTACAACTGTGATCGACGACAAGACTTATGTCAGGTAGGGTATATTCTTATATATTGTTTTAAACTGCTAAAATGTCTATAAAAGTCACTTTGTTAAACTGAGAGTTAAGTCACTAGAGTTAAATTTTCAACCTCAAACTCCACACAGCAGAGATTAATGTCTCGTAATTCATATCTGTAAGAAACAAAATCACGACATACAGAACCAAAACGTTTTACAATATTATTGAACACACTGTATTTTTGAAAATCCTAGTCTTCAAAAACATTAATACAATACTAAATGAATGCTAGAATTGTTCATTACCTATGCAAATCCCCTTCATATGTGCATCCTTTTTTTGAACTCTGCTTTACGAATGAATGTGCAAATTAAATTGTGGGGTTTATTTAGTTATTAATTGTGACGCTATTTATCAGACATAACATATAAAGGCAAACAATCATCAAGTCACATAAGTATGTTATTTTAATGTTTAAAAAAAGTGTACAAGAAAAATGCAAAAATCTATCTTTAAATATTCACAGTTCGGATCAAACTTCACACTGTAGAGTAACGACATAAATTAAACAAAGGTGGAAGATTAAAACGTAAACAGACACCAGTGATGGCAAGATTTAAAAATTTAAATATCACATTAATCCATTTAAATATATATACTTCAACCTTTAGTTCTTATCCAGACCAAACTGATCTCGACAAGGCAAGAACCTTATTAAAACCTTAAACTCTCGTCTTCGTGATAAATATAGCTACTCTATTTTTCAATCTCATGTTTTATGGTGAGAAGGCTGTGAAAATGGTACCATTTTGTGCCGATTGTTATTATATGCTGAATTTTAGCACAGATGAATGTGATTATGTAAATGATGACGTATTGAAAGTTTAATGTAACCTTTTTTTTGTATTAAATTGTGTAAATTAAAATTAAAAATGCATCCATTTCGCAAACATCACTCACGATAGAAATATTTCGCAAACTGTAATGGAAATGTTTTTTTCTCACACTGGCGGGTCTTGTGCCATACGTCAAGAAGTCAAAAGATCCTTCTTTAAAGACAGTATACATACGTGTGTGTGTGTGTGTGTGTGTGTGTGTGTGTATGTGTATATATATATATATATATATATATATATATATATATATACATACATATATATATATATATATATATATATACACATATATATACATATACATGCATACATACATATATATACATATACATACATACATATACATACATACAACGTATACTTAAGAGCGCTATAAATTGTACCACTGTGTTGACTGCGACTGACCGTTATTATATGCAGAATTTAACCACAGATGAACGTTATTTATGTATAGAACATCGACAGTTTACAGATAGCTACAAGTTCATTCAATTGTGCAAATTGAAACTGCAAACTGAAAATACGCCTCATGTAAACATGTCCAATTCACAAAAACACCTACATAGTGCAAACTTTTTTAACGCACACTATTGAAATATTTAACAAACTGTAATAAAAACATTTTTTGTATTGCAGATCATGTGACATACGCTAAGATGTCATAAGATCATTCTTTAAAAATGGCATGGTATGTGAATGATGATATACAATATATAGGTAAGAAGGCCATGATTGCTACTGATTTATGCGAATGATGAAAGATATTATAGGACGTTGAGTGTAAAAGTAGCCATTTGTCCATTAAATTGTGCAAATTAAAATTGTGAACTGAAAATACGCCTTATGGAAACGTGTCCATTTCACAAAAACACCGACATAGTGCAAAAAAAATTTTTTTACACACAGAATTGAAATATATCGCAAACTGCAATGGAAATGTTTTCTTCCCCATATTAACAGGTCTTGGGAATACGTCGAGAAGTCGTAAGATCATATTTTAAAGACAGTTTGGTGTGTATATAATGATGTATAATGTATCTGTAAGAAGGCGAAGATTACTATGAACGTATTTTATGCTAAATTTTGAACGTCATTATTGAGTAAATCATGACAGATATTGCAGAAAGTTTGGTGGAAATGTAATTTTGCCATTCATTTGCGCAAATTAAAACTGCGAACTGAAAATACACCTTATGGAAACGTGTCCATTTCACGAAGGCACCTACATAGCGCAAAAGTTTCATTTTTTACGCGCACAATTGAAATGTTTTACAAACTGCAATGCAAAAAAGTTTTTCCCACAATGACAGGTCTTGGGGCATACGTCAAGAAGTCGTAAGATCATTCTCTATAGACGGTTTGGTATGTATATGGTGATGTATAACGTATAGGTAAGAAGGCTTTGATTGCAACTGACTATTATTTTATGCGAAATTTTGAATGTTATTATTATGTAAATGATGACAGATATTGCACGTCGTTAAGTGTAAATGTAGTAATTTGTCCATTTAAACTAAAAATACACCTTATGGAAACGTGTCCAGTTGCCGAAAACACCTACATAGTGCAAAAGTTTATTTTGTTTGTTTGTTTTTTTCCACACAGAATTTAAATATTTTGGAAACTGCAATAGAAACGTTTTTTCCTACATTGACAGATCTTGGGACATACGTCGTGAAGTCGTACGATCATTCTGTAAAGACGGTTTGGTATGTATATGATGATGTATAACGTATAGGTAACAATGATGTGATGGCTATGAACTTATTTTATGCAAAATTTTGAACGTCATTATTATGTAAATGATGACTGATAGTGCAGGATGTTGATAGTAAATAAAGCTGTTTTTTCATTCAATTGTGCAAATTAAAATTGCGAACTGAAAATACGCCTTATGGAAACGTGTCCGTTTCACAAAAACACCGACATAAGATTTCTTTTATGCACAAAATAGAAATAATTCGCGAACTGCAATGGAAACGTTTTTTTCCCCCCACATTTACAGGTCTTGTGGCATAAGGTCGTCATGAGAAATCATTGGAATATTCAAGACAGTTTGGTACATATTTGATGATATATGAGTAAGAAGGATGTGATTGCTACTGGCTGTTGTTTTATGCAAAATTATGAATGTGATTATTATGCAAATGATGACAGATATTGTTGGTCGTTAAGAATTAGGTGTTTCCATTAAATTGCGAACTGAAAGTGACATCCATTTTGCCAAAAAAGTTATAATAATAGTGGCTTTTATGTATATTTTTTTATATTTTATAAGTAATAGTGAATGAGGGTATAGGGGCGATTTGGGCTACAGCCATTGTGTTGGAAGCATGCGGTGATTGAGGTGTGTGTGATGTACAGGCTCTACATTGTGTCAGTGTGGTCGTGTGCTGGGCTCCAGTAATGGACGCTTTGTAAGGTTGCTGCTGCTTCCACTCGGGTTTTCACCATGTTCGGCCACACCCCTCTTTAGACTCCGCCCATGGTTGTGGCCATTGACCGAACCCCTCTGCCACTTGCAGATGTCACCATTTAGGATGTCCTGAATATGCTGGACGATCAGATTTATTGCCACTGTGAATTAAAAGAGGATAAACATAGCATTAAATAATTTGCATAGAAAACGTATTTTTATGATTTTTCTGTTTTGTTTTTTAGTCTAATGGTTACCTGGGTGGTATTTCTTTAATTAAAACTGCATTATATTGTGAAATATTATTATATTGCAAAATATATACTTCAAGCATCATTATTCATTTGATGAAAGCTGAATTTACCTCATCTTTAGTGACATGCTGGGGCTTTCCCCCCCTGATCTCACACTGCCCTACATCAAGGATAGTCTGAGAGGGGCTTTTTTTCACCTCCTTTTTCCCTAATGTATATTATTTCCTCTTTTTAAAAGCTACCTCTCATCTGACCTGTCTTCCCCTGAAATGTGTGATGTCTGTGTATGGTCGGAGGGGTCCAATTTCGCTACATGTAAAAGTGTATGTGACATATAAAGGCTTTTCATCATCATCATCGCATGATTTTTCAGAGAACATTGTATTCTGATACTAGTTATGCTGGAATTTTTATAAGAGTCAGATATTAGTTTATTTATTCCCCCTCTTTTCTTTATTTTAAGAAATAATACTTTTTTTTTTGCAAAGACGCAGTAAATTGATCAAATGTGACACTCAAAATATTATAAATAGTTTAATAAGATTTTATTTCAAATATTGTTTTTCTGAACTATAAGTTTATCTATGGTTCCCCCCAGAATATTAAGCAGCTTTCATGATAATGAGCAGAATTTGCTAAGTTTTTGCCGAATTTTCTTGATCATTAAGATCAGAATATTGCAATGTTTTTTTTCAATGATCATGTGACACTGAATACTAGGGTTGTAATGATTCATCGCGAGTTGGTTGAAAAACAGTTAAAATATGTGACCATTTAAAACAATTTACATCATTTATGTTGAATGAATCGCAATACAAGAGGGGGTGCTGTGTTTACAGGCGCATGCTCGCTTTACCTGCACATGAGTAGCGAGCAAGGGTAAAGCGGCAGAGTAAAATGACAAGAGTGAAGTGCACCAGACAAACACAATCTGTGTGTATTTACTTACACTAACAGAACAATGAGTATGATGCACAAAAACCATCAGCACAGTGAAAAACTACTGACACAGACGTCTATACGGGAAAAAAAAACTAAAACTAAATTAATAAGGCAAGTGGACCGGATGGCTTTGCTTGCTTTGAGTGCTGCGGAGATCACATGGTGCATTAATGTGTTCATAGTGAAAGTGCGACAATGTTTTTCAGACTGAAAGAGAAAGTTGTTCTGTTGGAGAAGCAGATATTAGACTATTTTTTAGTTTATGCATATTTTAATAACTTGCTAATTATATTTAAGGATGTTCAAGATTGTTTCGTCTTGTGTGTATCACACTGATACTATTACTAAGTCTTCACCTTCATAATAATGTTCAACTCCCGTCTCTATCCTACTATTTAATTAATAATTGTATAATCAGTATTTTATGCCAGTGGCCAGTCCCTAGATCAGAGGGCCTGTTGATCACCTTTGTACACACTGCCCTCTCCAAACCAGCCATCTCAGTCCCAAATGCAAGAGTTTTTTTCATCAGCAGGGGACATTGTAAATGTGCAAAGACCTCAGCTTATGCAAGACAACATAGATAATCCGATATTTCTTTTTAAAAATGTAAAGTCTCAGCACAGTCACAGTTTTAGTTTGTTTATATTAATGAGTCTTCGTTCATTTCTATTAT
>NC_141041.1:5197500-5207500 GCF_052040795.2 Danio rerio
CAGGTCAACAGGGAGATTGCAAAAGACCAGCTTCTGCTTTAAACTGGACTAACTGAATATCTACTGTTAAATATCTACTATTTACAAGTATATAAACAAATGTAAAATACAGTAAACATCCTAAATCTGTTGAAACGCGTCGATCTGATGGCGGTTGAGTTTGTAGCTGGATGTCATTGGGAGAGCAGTGAACAGCTCCGCCAGATCACATCTGAAGCTCATCAGCAAGTTTATTTGACATTCTATGGCAGAAACACCATTGAGTCTCACTAGATCCTCCTATATGGGCGCGTATCTATTATAAAACACATCGCTGGATGTTAATTTAGACAACTATGAGGATATATTATATAGTTATACACAAAAATACACAGAGAGAATTTCACTTTCACTTCACGCAGTTTGTGAATGAACAGACTTGCGTGTCCTAGCTGCAGACTTAATCATGAGGTTGTTTTTGCGCCGAGTATGTAGTAGTCAATCAGAGAACAGTAGTAAGTGTATTACTTTGATCATTTTGATATAGCAAATCAATAATGAAATCTAAAAATTCTAGTATAATATTAAGAGTTCATTTTAATCTCATGGCTCACCTGCAGGATCGCTGAGGCCCACTACTGGGCTGCGGCCCACCGGTTGAGAATCCCTAATCTAATAAACTACTAATCTAATTTTTACTTTTGTTAAAGTTTAGTAAATATTGTAACAAATTAGTTGACAAGTAATTGTTCTAAATAATTATTTATATAAAGAACAGCCATTTTGAGCTGTTGTATCTTTTTGTTTCTGATTTTGTGCTTGTTTTTGTGTAGCCGTGTGTTCTGGAGTCTTGTGCATTTGTGATGAAGATTATCGCTCTTGAGATCTACTATGTTGTCAGGTACGATACACACAGACATGCATATGCTAATGCACTGTCAAATTAAAATTATTTGAAAAAGACTGGCTGGAAATACCCAAAACAACTGTTTTAAAGTAAGGCAAGGCAAGGCAAGTTTATTTATATAGCACATTTCATACACAGTGGCAATTCAAAGTGCTTTAGGAACATAAAATGCAGACAATAAAAATTATTAAAAGCAGATAAAAACAAATTAAAATGAGTTAAAATAGGTTATACAAGGATGAAAAAGAAAACAAAAAACGTAATAGTGCGATCTGTCGGACGCAGCACAGTGCTCATTCAGTAAAGGCACAGCTAAACAGATGTGTTTTCAGTCTCGATTTGAATGTGCCTAATGTTGGAGCACATCTGATCATTTCTGGAAGCTGATTCCAGCAGTGAGGAGCATAGTCGCTGAAGGCAGATTCACCCTGCTTTGACTGAACTGAATTTCTAGTTTATAAGATCCTAAAGATCTGAGTGATCTGTTAGGTTTGTATTCAGTCAGCATATCTGTAATGTATTGAGGTCCTAGGCCATTTAGTGATTTATAGACCAGTAATAATACTTTAAAATCTATTCTGAATGTAACTGGCAGCCAGTGTAAAGACCTGAGGACAGGTGTGATGTGCTCTGATTTCCTGCTTCTGGTCAGAATCCTGGCTGCAGCATTCTGGATGATATGCAAGTGTCTGACTGTCTTTTTGGGAAGGCCAGTGAGGAGTCCATTACAGTAATCCACCCTACTGCTGATAAAAGCATGAACAAGTTTCTCTAAGTCTTCACTGGAAACAAAGCATCTGATTCTTGCTATGTTTTTGAGATGATAGTATGCTGATTTACTGACTGCTTTGACATGACTATTGAAACTCAGATCTGACTCCAGAGTCACACCAAGATTCTTGACCTTATTTTTTGTCGTTTGACCTTTAGAGCCTTTTTTTATAAAGTTTCATACATCTGATGAACAAAAAAAACATGATATTTTGGAAAAATCTGAACAGTTGGCTTTCATTTTAACTGTGAAGAGCACAGACAAAGCCTTGCATTGTTTATGCGAAGGGATTTCTTTTATATGTGCAAGTTATTTCAATTTGTTTTTATATATTTATTTAGTTTTTTGAAAACTACCATTTTGAAATGGATAGAAATGGAAAAGACGAGTGCAGAAATACAACTGTGCAATATGAAATGTATATATATATCATAGGGACAAAATAAAAAGTGTTGTTTTATGTTATGGTCTATTGTTTATTTCATGGTGTTAGTAATATTGTTTGTTTGTCAGTGGTGTGTTGGAACCGTCTCTGAAAGCAGCTCTGGAGAGTTTCAGCAGTAAGCGGCGCTATGAGTTCTGGTCAGACTACGTGCGGGAGTTGGTGTGTGTGGCGTGTGATGGTGAAGAGGAGGGTCTGCGCTCTCTGTCTGAGTCTCAGATGCTTATCTCAGCCTGGAGGACGCTATTAATACTCTCCACCAGTCATGTGAGCACACACTCAACAAAACTTGTAAGACAATTATAATGCTTGTGGTTATCATAGCTATTTAACCATGTGTGTGTGTCTAGTCTGAGGTGATGCATCTAAAAGATGACACTGTGCGCCAGAAGCTTTTCATGGATGTGTTGGAAGGGACCAAAGCTGCGGTAAGTTTTGTTATACACATGCTTTTAACATGCATTTTCATCAGTCAAGTGGAAGACACTAAATTAAAGCTTTTAGGACACATGCCCTCCCAAGTTTGGTCAATTTCAATTTTAGGACACACGCCATCCAAAGTATGGGCAATTTCACTCTTTTAGGACACACGCCATCCCAAGTTTGCCCACACCCCTCCCAAATTAATTGCTGCCTTTAAAGTGCGTAGCATCAATTGCATTGAAGTAGAAATATATAGCTTACCTGATTTAGTGCGATGAGCCTGTCTCTGTGAGGACAACATGGTTGGATTCCTGACACGACTAACCATAAATCATCTTACGCTGTCAATAAGCGTGAGCCATAGCATACTTGCTTCTGATGTACGTACATACAGAAAATGCTGCTTCGCAAAGCCAGGTTTGCAGAGCCCTGGCGGTGTGGTTGAGTCGAACATTATGTATGTATAAATGGGCAACAATACTTTAATACGATTTAGACAATACTCTGATTAAGAGTCTACCATGTAAACAGCGATTTTTAATGACCTTAATCTGACGAAAGTCATAATTAAACAGAAATGGAATTAAGAGTATGGAGTGGGGTATGCAGAGTATGGAGTGGAGTATGCAGAAATTAGTGGCATTATTGAAGTAAACATAGCACACACTTGTGCATCACGAAGTGAAGTTTGTTTATAAACTAATTTCGAGAGGATCACGTGCTTCTGATTTATCACGGCCGGTCTCGTATTAGCCAATCATTATCTTCCAATCATATGAGCCCTAAGCTACTGTAAAGAACCACAGTTTTCAGTTCACTTTATCTTCGTTTGGAAGAAACCCCTTCCTCCCCAATTCTCCTCCTTGACCTTGATCAGGCGGCACGGTGGCCCAGTGGTTAGCACTGAGAGCCCCACAGCAAGAACACCACCGGCCTAGTTTCGCCTAGCCGGTGGGCTTTTCTGTGAGGAGTTTGTATGTTCTCCCCGTGTCCGCGTGGGTTTTCCCCGGGCTCTCCGGTTTCCTCCCACCGTCTAAAGATATACATCATGCTTAAGAGTCAAGCACGCTTTAGCCCCCTTCTCAGGTGTTCCCTTAGCTATCGCAGTCGGGGAATTCTGAGATCCACCGAGCTCAGGCTCCCCTCTAGCTCTGCGAACGGGGGGGAAGCCCCGGGCTCGAGGATCCCTTGAGCTCGCGGCTCTCTCCCGCGACAGCATGCCAAACAAGCTTTGATAGATCATCAGCTAAGTGTGAACTCTTGAAATGCGGAATTTGTTTTTCTTTCCATTCGACGTGTGGTATAAATAAAAACAACACTCTTCCACCAGTCTTTCATATTTGCGTCAAAGACCCCAGTTTGTCACGGGGGAACATAAATGTAATGTTCATGAGTGAAAGTGAAACTGCCGAACTGCAGTTAAAGTCGAGAAATTGAAGATAAAACACCCAAAATTACATGACAAGCTGGATGAAATGTGAATAGCCTGGTGACACAACATTCAAAACGCACTTCACGTAATTATATATTGTCTTATTTAGATTAAGGCAAATAACTAGATTACAGACATCCATGTAAGCGTAATCAGTAGTGTCTTCGAAGTAAGTGAAAAATCCAGAAGGGCATCCTGCTGACTTGATTCAGAAGGGCACTTTTTTGTCTGACACTCACCGTTTTTTTTTTTTTTTCATTCTTTCACCGTCATCATTTGTTTTAAAAAGCACCCGGTCCATTTTATTTGTATATGTTTTACTGGAATGCATAGTTAGATGTAGAGCTAATGCTAATCATATTATTCCCTCTAGTGATCGCATAAAAATCATCATCATAATTTACTTGGGTGCATGCCTCAATGTCTCACGCACCCCACAGTTTAAAAAACCCTTGGTCTAGAGACTAGTCAGATCCAGGAGAGAATTAAATCCAGACTAAATTAATAATTTTTTTTTCTCTGTTACAAACATTTCAGTAACTTCATGATTAAACTTTGCAATGACATTATGAGTGTTTTGCACTATGACTCCTAGTCAACTATTATCGCCATGTTGCAGATCCTGCAATGGGACTGTTGCGGATGCAAACATTGCGATATCGATGCTAAAATGATATATTGTGCAGCGCTGCATCACACTTATTGTACATTAATACAGAAGCCTTGAATATGATTAATGTGATGTCTCTTTTGCAGCTGCTGATGTCTCAGTCTGTGTTTTGTCTGCGTCTTGGATCGATGATGGTCACGCTGCTCCTCATCCTCCTCAAACAGTGGAAAAGGTGTGTTTTTGTTATTGAATCTGGGGTTTTCAAGTTATGACCATGCAAGACTCATGCAATGTAAAAGGCAGCTATATAGCATTAAGACCCAATTTAAACCACCAAAACTTGACACAAAATATTAATTGGAAATCATTTAGTTTCTGGTTGACTTTTTTGATTTTACTTTGTATTTTCCTACTTAATTACTTTACTTAATTACTAAATTAAAAACATTTAATTTATTTCACAAAATTTATTTATTTTTCTCTAGTGTATTTTTAAATTTATACTAATCTCAAAATAAAATGTTTATTTATTTTAATATATTAAAATAAATATTAAAATAATAATATTTATTTTAAATATTTTATTAGTTGTATTATTTTAATAATTGTTAATTATATCCCCTGTTGTTGTTGTTTTTTTTTCATAAAACATGCTTACTATTTGTCAACTTTTTAATAGTAATAAAAATTCATAGTTCTCTTAACATAAAACATATTAAAACCAAAGAAAAAGCTAAATGCAAACACTCTAAATGCAACAATACCAGTAGCTCAGTCACCTCGTCATCAGTCCCCGTCACTACCGGTGTGCCCCAGGGTTCAGTTTTGGGTCCGCTGCTATTTATCATCTATCTTCTTCCACTTGGTTATATTTTCCGCAAACACCAAATTCATTTTCATTGCTACACAGATGACACCCAGCTCTACCTATCAACCAAACCCAACCACAAATTCCCACCTTCATCCCTTACTAACTGCTTTGCAGACATCAAATCCTGATTCACCACAAACTTTCTGAAATTAAATGACAATAAAGCTGAACCTCTACTTATAGGTACACGATCCACTTTAAACAAATCACACAGCTTCTCCAGATGATTCTGTCATTACCCCCTCCCTTCAGGTTAAGAGTCTGGGGGTCATCTTCGACAGCATCCTTTCATACACTTCACATGTTCATAATGTCACCAGGTCGGCGTATTTCCACTTTCGAAATATAAATTGTTTACGTCCTTCCCTCACACCTCATTCAGCTGCCATTCTTGTTCATAGGTTAGTCACATCACGCTTAGAGTACTGTAATTCCCTTCTGTTCGGCCTCCTTAAGAAAACTCTACTTATATATGTCGTGGTTTTCTTGGTTTTTCTCTTACTAAATCAAACTCAGTCTGGAGGTTATGAATATCAGAAGAATATACTTTATTGTCGACAACAAAGGAGAACTTTCAGAAGACCCCCAGTAGCATCTCTGTCTGAAAAATTCTGTCTCACTCAAATTCTAGCCTGCTTAAATACTCTGTTTTTCCCTTATTTCTACATGTATCACACAAGACCCCCTAGTTTAACCCCTGACCCCAAATTCCATCTAGGTTAACCCCTGACCCAAACCTGATAACTATATAACTTATCCATTTCTTGTGATTGGCAATTCTTCTAATGGTATGCAAGTCTACAAGCAGATTATACACATACAATTTGAATATATACATTAACTTCACACTTTAAAGAGTATAAAATCCACTTCATATATTACAAGTGGTACAAAACGCTGCAGCCCGTATTATCACGAAAACTCCCTCCGTCACATCACACCCATTCTACAACAGCTTCACAGGCTTCCCATCTCTTTCAGAATTAATTATAAAATATTTCTTCTCACTTTTAAAGCCATCCACAATCTCGCTCCTCCATACCTTGCTGATCTTGTTCATATCGCCACACCTTGTCGAACACTCAGGTCTTCTTCTTCCATTCACCTCACTGTTCCCTCTGTCCGCCTTGTCACCATGGGGAGCAGATCCTTTAGCCACTCTGCTCCTCAGCTTTGGACTTCCTCCTGATCTCCGTAATTTAGACTCTTTCTCGATTTAAATCCAGACTCTAAACACATCTGTTTAGAACAGCTTATTCTCTTTAATCCGACTGCACTTTTAAAGTTTGTGTTGTATTCTATTGACTTTTATTGTGTTTTTATTTAAATTGATTGTTCTAGCTGTCCTGTATGATGACCTTGAGTGTCATGAAAGGTGCCTTTAAACAAAATGCAATATCATTATTATTAGTGATATTAAAATGTATTTGAGCAGCTATTTGGCAGTTGCATGTTAATATACGTGTAATGTTATTTTTTTTAGCTAAATGTTGTTGTAGCTTTACTAAACATAGTGTATACAATAATAAAAATATCTTGTTTATTTGTTTCCCATGATGTCTCACTATGTTGTTGTTGCTGTGTGTGTGTGTCAGTGTGTTGGTGTCGGCTCCAGCTCTCCTGCCGCCTCTGTCTCTGATGCTGGAGAGCGTCCTTCATGCCGAGCAGCAGCTCATGGACCGAACCAAAGCCAAACTCCTGTCAGGCCTCATCCTCGCCTTGCAGATTCAGGGACTCAATGGTCAGTACATTCAATTCATCTTTATTTCTCTAGCGCTTTAACTATGTAGATTGTGTCAAAGCAGCTTAACATAGAAGTTCTAGTAAATTAAAACCGCTTCAGTCCAGTTTTCAGAGTTGAAGTTCAGTTCAGTGTAATGTAAATGTCACTGCCGAACGCCCAAACACTGAAGAGCTCATCTGTGCATCATTGGATTTGATGAGGAACAGAGGATGTAGTTATGTTATTTACATAACCTTTCAAACATATTGGATGTTTTTATTATGAGTTTTTTATGTTGTATGTTATATTTTATTTTATTATTTATTTAGATTTGTTTTTATTTTATTTATTTTTATTTATTTATTGTATTCATTTGAATTTATTAATTTATAACCTCATCATATATAATCTGTTTTTATTATGAATTTTTTTAATGTTATAATCTTGCTATCTTTTTATTTTATTTATTTTTCGTTTTTTTTTTAAATATTTATTTAGATAATATTTTATATAGTTTAATTTAGTTTTCTTTTTACTTTTTTAGTTTTTTGATTTAAATAACTTTTGTTTTATTTATTTTGATTTTATTTATTTATTTTCATTTAATTTTTATTTATTTATTTTCATTCAATTTGATTATTTTCATTTTATTTATTTATTTATTTTCATTTTATTTATTTTCATTTTTTATTAATTTATTTTCATTTTTTTAAATTATTCATTTAAATGTTTTTATTTTTTTATTTTCGTTTTATTAATGAATTAATTAATTTATTTATAAAGATTCATTTTATTTATTTATTTTCATTTCTTTATTTATTTTCATTTTATTTCCTTATTTATTTTAATTTCATTTATTTATTTATTTTATTAATACACAATACTTTTGTATATACACGATATATATAGGCTGATAAATAATTTCTGCAATTAATATGTGAAAAATGTCAATAAGCAAATTACCTTAAATGTATAGGATCTGATTTTAATTATGATTTTTTTATGCTATTATTTTTTTATGTAGTTTTGTTTTAATTATTTATTTTATTTTGTTTGTTTTTTATTCATTTCTTTTAGTAAATTATTAATTTTATTTTATAAAAAATATTTTATTATTTTATTTATGTTTGTATTATATTTTTATTTTATTTCATTTATTTTTTGCATTTGTTTTATTTTAATGGTCATATTTTGGTTTATTTTAATAAATTATTGAATTTATTTTAATTAATTTATGTTTTATATGTTTTTATTTATTTTTGTATTATATATTATTTTTATTTCATTTATTGTATCAATTAATTTTATTTTAATTAATTTTCTTTCTTTTATTTATTAATTTATTTTATTTTATAAATAAATTTTTTATCCAGCAAGGATGCATTAATTGCATGAATAGCAATAGTAAAGTCATTTCTAATGTTAAAGTGTCAATTGAATGATTATTGTTTCAGGAGGAGAGATTTCCCAGCTGCCCCAGCTGCTGCTGTGTGTGTGTGAGATGGTTCAGGATGAAGCCCTCGCATTGATTGACAGCACACGTCATATGATCCAGAGAGGTGATGTTCAGGAGGACAGTATGGAGACCGACAGTCCACATGTCCAGAAAGACCAGCGAGACTCTGTAAGTGTCATAGTTCACCCAAAAAATTTTTATTCTGTTTTAGGGATTGTTGCAACTGACCAATCAGAATCGAGTATTCCAGACAGCCATGTAATATGTGTTAACAATACAGCATAATAATGTCTAAATACATGAAATAAAAGAGCTTTATTGGCATGACTTGTAAAGTATTGCCATAGGATTGCAGATTACATAAACAATGAATAAAATTGTAAAGTCATTATATAATAAATACACACACACACAAATAAACACAATTACACTTTTGATAAACACATACACAAATAAGAAAATACTACACAAAATAGGAAATTGAATTAAAATACAATACACAGCTGTAGATTCATTCAGATGCTTTGTAATAATGTTTCTGACTAGTTTTGTCCACTGTCTCTCTGTCTCTCTCTCTCTGTGTCAGGTGTGTGTTCTGGCCCTTCATCTGTCTAAAGAGTTGTGTCGGGCTGATGAAGACGGTGAGCAGTGGCTGCAGGTGGTCCGGAAGCTGCCGGTTCTGCCATCAGTTCTCAGTGCTCTAGAACTCAGTCTGCGCTCCAAACAGAACCTGTACTTCACTGAGGCAGCGCTTCATCTGCTACTCACACTCGCCAGGACACCACAGGTGCCCACCACTACTGTTTACTGAGTGTAACTACAGATACAGGGACACTGGAGCGTTTTAAAGCCGCGATTATCAGTCGATTCATCAGCGGATCGCTCGTATGTAGTAAACATCGTAGCTTATAAACAGACCAGCTGATCTTCATGGCTTTGATTTGGCTTTTGTTTTAAAGGTAAATGAAGGTGTAGGTTTTACAGTGTGTTGTTAATTGCTGAGCTCTTCTATTTAAAAAATAATGCAAGAAAAAAAACCTGCAAATTTGGAAAGACATCAAGCCAGGTAATAAAAATAACGTCTAAAAAAGTAACTAAGTAATGCAGCTAGTTACTTTTTTGGGGAGTAACTCAATATTGTAACGCATTACTTTTTAAAGTAACTCTTCCTAACACTGGTAATTAGATTTTATTTGATGTGACCTTTAAGAAAAGTACAATTTAAAGAGTATGCTCAAGCCACCAGAGTGGCTAATATCTGATATCTGAAATGGGTAATGGCTGATATCTATCTGCATTTGATGTTAAAGTCAAGTCCTGGAGATGCATTACTTTCCATAAAAAGTAACCAAGTAATGCAACTAGTTTCTTTTTTGGAGGAACAA